>NC_142370.1:20526562-20621562 GCF_059441005.1 Hippichthys cyanospilos
ACTGTTTTGAAGGGTTGAGCTGCAAACAGTGTATTGCTTGTGTTAAAATATACTGTACGTCTGACCTGACCTGAATTCCTCATATGGTAGCTTTCTTGATAGCAAAGGTCCAGCCAATTTCCTATGACCTCTTTGGATAATGAGGCATCCTGGACCACTGGGCAGCCGATAACACTATGTTTTCGTGTTTATCTTCCAGTGCCAGGCCAATATCTGAGAAAAATATATCCTGGATATGTTTATTTTTCAACTTACATATCAAAACCATTTACGTCAGTTGTACCAGATAAAGAAGTGTTCATATGGAGCTAATGAGTTTGATCAAGAACCACAGGAAAAGAGAATAAAATAGTTGTTTGCGGTGGAATAATTTTCTTGCAGCTGTTATTTTGGAAAGGAAGGACTGACACTCAGCCTGAGATATAAACCTTTATAGTACAGTATATCACAGGGTCATCACTAAAGGTTATGCATGGGATTCTTTCTGTGAAGACACATGAGGTCAGCTATTGTTGTTAGATTGAATGAATGCCCTGCAGCGCAGTTCAATGCAGCACTGCTTTGATCCAAGCACCAAACCCAAGAGCCAAGGACTTTTAGCTGTATGCTGCTTGAAGACCTGTCTCGAACATCTGGCTATTCTGTCCACTCTTGGTTTGTGCTTACTTTCAATTGGAGCAGTACTTGGGTACAAAACACAATTTCAGAAATGGCTATATTTTTGCCAACATGTTGCGGGTCGTTCCGGGAGCCTCCTTCTGGTGGGACATGCCCTAGGTCAACCCCACCAGAGAGCTGTCCTTCCCTGTTAATTGCACTTTGCATTCTTGCTCCAGATACAACTGTGTTCAGTTTGTCTTGACCCATATTTTTCAAAGTACTAGTGCCTCCTGGCTGCCGACGCCTCAAAGACAATCCAGCACCAACTTCGTTTGTTTAAATGTTAGCGCCATTTGTTCTCCTCCTTCTTAATGGCTCCAAAACAACCAACATAAAATGGTGCAATACTCAGAGCCAGAAAGAACGTGCTTAATCATTCAAGAGAATAGAAGAATACTTTCTTAGGTTGTGGATCATAATGAAGCACAAAACCCTCTTACAGTTTTTCCTTCCTGAGCATCTAATGATGATTTGGCCTAGTTTAACAAAAGAAACTATCTTTTGATACAGGCACACTAAAATCCAGAGAAGACAAATATAGAATCAAACAAGGAGAAGAACAAAAACAAGGAGGGCTCCTAGCTTGTGAAGTGGATGTCTTGCAGCAAAACCCTAGAGGCAATCTAGATGCATAGTTAGAATGGATTCTGGGTGATAATTGTTTTTGTTTTTTTTTTTTTTGGGGGGGGGGGGGCTTTCACTTGTTTGTGCTCCAAATGATCCATACATGGTTTGGCTGATTTTGTTTTTTTTAGATTATGCTTGCCACAGGTTGCTTAATTTTTCAGTTTCATCTTCTCAAACCCATGTGAGCTCTTTCACTTGGGCAGCCCTGTTATACTGTATCGCGCTGATGTGTGTGTTGGGCAAAGCATCTGTTTGGCTAAAGAGTAAAACCTTCGAAAATGACACCTACAAAGAGATGTGCTTACAAAGCACAGTTTAACAAAGCTATCGGCTACGCAGGACAACATGAGAGTTCAATATCAACAAGTCCATGGTTTGGCATCCCAGAGAGCCACGCAGCATGATGCCGATATGCACATTGGGCAACGGCAAGTCGGCTTTTACTGTTGTGCTTGGGTGCCATGCTAATCGTCAGAAACTGCCACCTATTGGTGATTTTTAAAAGGAAGGCTCCACCCAAATGTTTCCAGCAAGAGTCATCGATAAAGCTAATCAGGAGGGTTGGAGCCGCTCGGGAACAAAACTTACTCGGATACTGACGAGAGGGAACCTGCCGTTTTAGATGGGGAACTTCCCCAGTTCTTCATATCGGATACAGAAGATGAGAACTTTGATAGATTTGTGGATGTGGATTG
Source organism: Hippichthys cyanospilos (assembly GCF_059441005.1). Classification (NCBI taxonomy): domain Eukaryota; kingdom Metazoa; phylum Chordata; class Actinopteri; order Syngnathiformes; family Syngnathidae; genus Hippichthys; species Hippichthys cyanospilos. Next base: position 20,528,545 of record NC_142370.1, read on the forward strand.
ATCCAAAATAACGTGAGTTGTTTATAATACTTTGATAAAGAACACGCAAACTCAGTTTTGCTCATGCTGCTTTTTTTTTTTTTTTTTTTTTTTGGTTTTCTTTTTCAAACTTACGCAAGCGTGCATGCGTGCTACCACATGTATTTGGCTAGCGCCTAATTATGCGGTGCGTCTTGTGTGTGAGTGTGTGTTAATAGCACCTGCAACTGAGACTGCGCCTTTAAATATCGACTGCAAAAATACAGTACACAAACACACCTAAAGACAATTTTGAGTGTGCAGTATATCTACCATGCTTCTTTTGGGAATGTAAGGGGAAACTGGAGAACCCAAAGTAAACCAATGAGGGCATGGGACGAACATACAAACTCCGCAGCAGGAGGAAGGAGCCGGAAGCAAACCCACGACCTGCCTTGTGAAGTGAATATGCTAATCAGTCTTTCACCCTGCTGAGAAAATTATTTACTCAATGAATTCAAAGAAGCAGTGTTAAATGACAAAAGTAATTGTGTCTCCTTTTACCTGTTATCATGCGATACATTGATTCACCACCTCGCATGGTGGTTCAAACTGATGATTAGCCGATCAAATTCCCTTTCCAAGTAGTCCAGAGGGAGTGCGATGGCAATCTGTGAGTAAAGAGCCGCAGCATAATGGATCAAAGCATCCAAACCGGCTTGCTTGTGGGGAGTCAAGTTACACCAAACAAAGAAAAACGTGATGTTAATTGGTAAGACGAAAGCTGCACGATCACTGACCGTTCACATGCTTGATTGTATTATTGAAAAGAAGTGATGCCCCCACCCCACCCACTGCACAACATTGTACATTTGGCCTCCGTTCTGAGACAGATGGATGTCTACAAAGAGGTTGACAGTTTTAGAGCACAGACTGTACAGTCTGATGCAATGATAGGCAATATACATTTATATTTGTCTCCCTTTCCCCCACCTCCCTTACACTCATCACCAAAAACACTAACAAATTCAGTAATAGTGTTTTAAATTGCCTTTTGATTAATTTCACCAGTTTGGAATTCTGGTGCACTTTCTGTATGCTTTGCCACTTGGAGTGTGGGAGAAAGCCGGCGTGCCTGGAATGAACCCACACGGGCTGGGGGTGAACATGCAAACTCCACACAGGAAGGCCGGAGCGAGCTGGAATTGAACTCCAGTTGTGTGTCACAAAATGCCAATGCTTTATTTTTAGTCCATGCAGCCTCCTTTTACCACTAGCATATGTAGTACATTTCAGTTTTAAAATGAGTTGTGTTTCACAGTGAGTAGGAGCAGGCAATTTCACTGACATGCATTGACTGTTTATGATTAAAACTGCCATTGTTTGGTCAAACCATGTAGGAGAGAAGGTTATACTCAGGATGTCTGATAGGCTCAGACAAAGTGGGCAAACTTGATAGAACTCTCTGAAGAGGGATGCAAGGTGATATTTTGGGATGTGTAATCCCAGTAAACTGCCAGTAAACTTGTGGGAGCAATTAACTCAATAGATTACATAAATGCAATCCAGCATGTCATCACACAGATTCACTGTATCCCCCCCCCCCCACCTCATCATCGCATAAAGTGTTGTTAAGAGGTTGTGTTGAAAGAATTTAATGGTGATTAAAATAACAAAAGTTATTTTTTTCTCAGCGCATGTTTTGTGATGAAGGCCTGCAGGGAAAACTACTAGAGGTCATTGTCTAAGACAACAACTCGGGAAATGATGATCATCAGTAACTATTGGGGTGTCTTGTGATCACTGAGCTCTACGGCTGTATTGCATCTTGAGGGAAAACAAACCCACAAGAGTGTATTGATTAATGGGCTGTCCACTTGTAAGACAACAATTGCACCCATATCATCCACCTTGGAATGATGATGCCAACGTGCTATGTGGTGATTACCCTCCAAGAAGGCTGTTGTTGTTTTAAAATTGCCTTCAAAGGATGACACACAAGAGTAGGAAAAGGGCTTTCCTAAAGTCCAAATGGTAAACACGTGAATGACCTTGAACATGTATGACTGATCATATTTCTTTCAAAGTGGAGAAGCGAAATGAAAGCCTATCGTCTGGGCTAAGTCTAATGTGTAGTCCAACAGGTAGAATCAATCAGAAAGTGTCTTTGGGGAAGTGCGGAAATGGGCATAATGGTAACAATAAAGTCTCTGCAATAACAACTTGACCATCAAAGGCTATATTGTTTTTTTATTGTGTATGTATTATGTCTTTGGCTGCTTGCATGGGCAATGGGATTCAGCTTTAGTCTTTCTACAAAGGAGGTGCACCTGTTTCTTTTTCTCACAGTTAAATGACATCCTTCAACTTCAGTAGTATAATGAAAGGCAAAGTAACTTTTTAGAGAAGGGCTTTCTATTAGTTAGCACCTTTCATCACAGTGCAGTATTGATAAGGCATGGCCATGACTTTGTGGCGATTGATTTTGGTTGAAGGGAAAGGTCATGTTTCATGAGTAGCAAGTGATTCAAGCTGGCCAGGATTCATTTCAATATTAGGCAGGTAAACATCTTTGACAACATGGTGTAATCGAAGCGTGCAAGGATTCATCTCATTAGTTTTTGTCCTCCAGGTGTAGACGGACCCATTGCAACTTGGGTTGTAATGACACAACAAGTGAGTTGGATTCACTCTGGATATAATATGAACCTACTAAATCTGTGAATGGTTCTATGTCTTGTCAGGCTACGTGGTTGGGAAGTGGAATGTGTAGCATCCTCCTGAGACCTCTCCAATCCAATTTGTGAGAAAATAAATCAAATTCACTATTAGGAAATCTTATCATTCTATCATCATGTAGTTTGACTGCGTTGCTCATCTACATTACTGACCGTATAAATTAAGGTAACTTATCCTCACTGTAGCAAATCATCATATTCGCCCTAAAAAGGGAAGTTTGGTTCTTTTGAAAGATGGACCCCATTATTGTTTGCTTTAATGCAGTGGTCCCCAACCCCCGGTCCGCGGATCAACTGGTCCCGGGCCGCGTAGGCTGCACCCGAAATAATGTTTTGGAGATGATTTAGTTTAATGGTACGTGCACACCAAACGCGAACGAGGCGAAAAAGCGGAGAGTTTTGTATTGTAGTCAATGGAGTTCGCGTGACTGGGCGCGAATGCGCGTCGGGCGACGCCATGGACGCGAATGGAGCGACGCCAATGGAGCGACGGCAATGGCCGCGCGCGGTCACGAGAAGCGAAATTTAGCCTTTCGCGCGAAGTTAAAATTTTGTTACTTTTTCCGCGTTTCGCGTCGCGACAGCCAGTCAACTTCGGGAACATTCAACGGCTCACGCAAGGGGCAGGAATGAATCATGGCGGCCGCTTTGCGGTCACCGGGAGCAATCCAACACGGCAAGCTGAGCTTTCAATACAAAACGGAGCCAAGCAAGAGCACTCACCTGGCTTGTAGAAAGGCGGGAGCGAGAACTTGGGACAACGGATATGTGCAGCGCTTGCTTCACTTTACAGCTGTTGAACCGTAGTTACTGTGCTAAGTTAACGATAGCGCAGCATTGTCAGCACAATATTTAGCACGGTCTCTGCCACTCGATTGCGACATTGAAACTTTTAGTTTTTGGCAGGCGAGTATTGCCGCAAAGAATAAAAGTGCTGTCGGTGAAAATATTGGCTCTGTCACATCCTAGAAAAGTGAAAGTTCTCAGCAATGCTTTTCTTTCCGGATCTACCGTAAAGTGCACAGCAAGCTCGCTCCACTCCTCGCCCCCCTCCTCACGCGACAAAAAAGTGGACAAAAAGTACAACAGCGACAGAAAGCCCCGCGAATGAGCGTAGCAATTCGGCGAATGATTTGGCGTTTGGTGTGCACGTAGCATAACAGTTCATACGTTTGTGATGTGGTTTTTAGAGCAGCCAGCTCCCCCGCGGTCCGCAATATAAATCTAAGGAGTTGACCCGTCCACGGTGATCAAAAGGTTGGGGACCACTGCTTTAATGCACTTGTTCACATGCGTACACCTTGCAAGAATATTTAACTCAACCTTCACTCAATGCGTGCACAGGTAAACCAAGCATAAGTACTCCCTGGAATTTCTGAAATAGTAAAAACACACGATACACAAAGTACTGTTTTGCCTTTTTGGGTTTGATGCCTCTTCCTGTTACTGCTTCATTTTTTTAAATTCCTCTTTTAAGGTACAATTGTGAAGTCTTTTTCACCTCTCAAGTAGAAATCCATCCATCCATCTATCCATTTTCTATAGCCGTTTATCTTTGCTCGCGTCGCTGGCGCCTATCTCAGCTGTCTACGGGCAGTAGAAAGAGAGGCCCTGAACTGGTAGCCAGCCAATAGCAGGGCACAGACAAACAACTATTCATGCACCCAATCACGCCTAAGGACAGTTTAGAGTGTCCAAAACACTTACCATGTATGTTTTTGGAGTGTTGGGAGCAAGCTTTAGAGCCTGGAGAAAACCCAGACCGGCACAGGGAGAACATATAAACATCACACAGAAAGACAGGAGCAAGCTGCAATTGAATTCCGGACTTGTTAGAACAGACGAATAAATTTAATCGTTTGCATCTTAAGATTTAGGCAAAACTAAAAACGTACATTGAAAGAATAGATAATCAAGTGGCAATCCAGTAACTTAAAGCTACATGTACTAGTTAGTAGCATTACTCTTCTTCGAAATGTTTTGGGAAGTGTTTGCTCCTGTGGCTTTGCTCCATTATGTTTGTAAATCTCAAACTCGTGTGACGGGAACTCTTAACGAATCCAGTGGTGTTGCAAAAGCTGTCCTCATGGTCTGTAGGATCCATTTCTATTTGCCAATACCCACTTGCCAAGTCCCAGTTGGTGAACCGCTGCGCTTAGGTGAGTGAAGTCAACATCTCCTCAATTCTAGGAAGTGTCTTTGTCGGTCACTGAATTCAACTTCTTACAGTATAATCCACACAGTACCTCCAAGTTCCATCTTTTTTTCTTTACGAACACAACAGGGCAGCCCAAGCACTTGAATTTTCACAAATCACACCTTTGTCAAGCATTTCTGCCAGAAGTGCTCTAACTTCCTTATACATTAAAGATGGAAATAGGCAGAAGCACTCTTAAATAGGGTTAGCGTTCCCGGTGGGAATTCTGTGTTTCACAATACTTGTCCTCCCAAAGTCTTCTTTATGGGTGGTGAACACTTTCTCCCATTTCTTCGGGAGTGCCTCCAGCTGACCTTGCTCTTTGTCAAGTCAGTTCTACTTGTTTCATTGGTCAGATTGAAAAGATCAGATCCCTCCCATTCACCAGTTTTGGCGCAGGCTTCAAATAGCCCCACTTCAACAAAGCCATTTGCCTGGGTGTTTATACTCATGTCTTTGGCTCCTAGAACGTTTTTCCTGTCAACGGTGAACAGCTTCCCCAACTTCTGGTAATGGTCCAAGGATACACTAAAGGGGTCCAAGTTGTAAATTCTCACAGGAACTTCTCCATGCTTGAAGAATGACAATGTTTTTGTAACACTTACAGTACTTGGCCCCGGGTATCCCTCAACCAGTGCGAGGTAGTCCTTGTCGCGGGTGCCCAGAGGTGCGGGTGCCCACAGGTACCGCCGCACATTACCAACTCACTCACGCCAGGCCCCTGGATTCTTGTTTGCCTCGCTGGCCAGATGTAACCCAGGAAGCCATCACTGGTGGCAGTGGTAATCTACTGACACACGGCAAATGCTTTATTCCACGCTTGCTGTGACTTCCGGTTCTGAAATATGAAAGTTGTTGGGCTTCCCTGCCTTTGAAAGACAGCTTCCCAGAAAGCCCCCTGAGAGCCAGTGTCAAAAAGGCCTTGTATTTTCACATCTCCCATAGTACCTCAACTATGGGACACTCATCAATGAAATCTATTAATTCTCGTAGCTGTGGACCCTAGCGCCGGCACCATAGGCGCAGGGCAACTAAGTTAAAACCTAGTCTGGAGTTGGCAGGACAAGACCTTGCAATGTCACCGGGGTGCTTACATTGCCTACAAATGGCCCTACCATTTACATCCCACGTGTTGCAATTACCAGCTTTAGCTGGGGGTCATCTTAGTTTAAGTTTTGGCGGTGCACAGGACTCTAGAGGAGTAGGTACACTGGTCTGGGAAGGTCCAGCAATACATGCTTTGATCTCTTGAACCAGCTCCTGTTTCCAGTCTCTAAGCTGGCTTTGCATCTCCGCCCTGAGCTCCCTCTTAAGCTTTTGTTTCCAGTCACTGAGCGAACAGGACGTTAAAAAGTCATGTTTCGAGTTCACAACGGAGAATGTAACACTCGGCTAATGATGTGTGTGTTTTGTTCTCCACCCTCCTCAATATAAAGTGCATCCAATGCAGTCAAAATTTTGGTGATCTCCTCATGATCTTCCCGCTCTAAAATGGCAACTTGTCTTTTAGCCTCCCCACCCAACTCTCTCAGTTCAAAGGCAACCTTTTTTCCACTCATTCCTGGAATGTTAAATCACCTCCTAAGTCACCTTTGGTACCTAAGGGGCACCTGGATCAATTGGTACCATCATCATTATTAAAATCACTGCTGTGGGTTGTCAAGCACTGCTCACTACGTGCCATCCTGCCTGCAACGCCAATTGTGAAGGGGGTGGTAGCAGTCGCCCTAGGAAACCTTTTACAGCCACTCCTTGGTTCTTTCTATCGGGAGGGGGAGCAGTGTTTGAGTAACCACAGGCGCAAATTGATCACAAACAGAGTTTATTGGTTGGTCACTTCAACACCACCAATCCTAAAAGCTAAAAGTCACACTTAAAATCCATGTGATTGTCTCTTAAAAGTTGAAGTCTAACCTAAAACACACAACATGCAGTCGGCAGTCCACAAAGTTCAAAACACTCCTCCGCCACCAATACAGACGGGGGGCCACTCATCATAGCCACGCAGCAAATTGCCCATCAGGAAAAGGAGAGCAAAATGGAAGAAAACTCCCAACTTTGTGACAGAAGCACTTAATACACCGCTGTCAGGGCGAGGATCAGCAAGGCCTCCATTACTTGCACCTCTGGATCCAACAGCCATCAGCTTCCGATACGGTCGTCTGATAGGGGATTGGGGTTCAGCTCCACAGCAAACACGTCTAGCCCAGGCAGCAACCGACAACGCTTCCCCTCTACCCGTTGTCCTTTAAAGGGATAGTGTGTAAGCAGGAGGTGCTGCATTTACCATTGTCTGTAGCTATAACAAACATGGCTGCCTCCGGAGAAGTGTCACCCCCCCCATGTCATATAATTTAATGATAACCAGTTTGTTTGTTTTTAAAACATACTGATGATCCTTTTGCAAGGGATGAATGAAACTTCCAGTATGAGGTTGAGCTCTGCTGGTGTCTACTTGAGAAAACACTTCTCTACAACAATATCATGCCGTTGATTGTCACTTTGCTGTAGCAAAAAGCAGTCCCACACAGCAAAGATATCTGTGTTATGATTTACAGCATCCGTAAAGTGTGGCGACGCTGCAAACGCAGGCTAAACTGGATTGGTTCCAACACGTGACTGAATTCAGTTCTGTTAAAAAACAAAAATCAGCCAGATTGTGAGCTCATACTGAAAATCGTTTTGCGGTGTCACTGCTGTCATGGGTGTTGTTTCTATCAGCAGCAATGTTCCCATTTTGTGACATACTGTAACTATTTCAAGTCTTTGTTTTCAGTCATTCCGAACTGATAAAATAGACTTCATGTGTCATCAGGTCTTGCTTCATCGACGCAACAGTCGCCTCCCCGGTCTTGGTGGGTCATCCAGTATCAGTAAGACTAAGGCACACAAATCACAGACTTTCCATCAAATCATTGCTCTATTTATAAGCCTCCCCACACACCAGTCTCTCTCCAGGGGAGTCATTAATTTGCCTCTGTCAGTGGTATGGCCCACAAAAAGTCCATCAAACCTTGCAGGCCACTTATCTTCAAGGCTTCACTTGCTATGGCTAGAGCGGGGTATATTTTCATTCTCATTAGAAAGAGGTCACATAATTATTTGTGGCTTGACAAGTGTTCTAAAATGAATTTTTGCCCCTCATACGTAGTTTCATACAAATTGAAGATGTTCCAAAATGGTTCATATTTTAAAGCTGACCCTGGAAACTAGGACAATTCTAAACTCTCGGTTTGGCATAAGCCTTACCTCCACTCAGTGCCAATACATCCATCTAGAGTATAAGGAGTTCATAGTCTTGATGACTTATAAAATATTCCTCTCTTGTCTGCTCCCTTCAAAGGTGATAAGACATGAGAGACAGAACAAGGTGGAAGACCCAATGTTTTGCAGCGGAGATAACACTTTCCCCAGATAAATGTAATACTGCCACTGACTTCAATAACCCTATACCTATTCTCTCACTGCCTCTGCCTCACTATTGACCAGTGGGCCTTGATTAGAGGTGAACACATTGACCTCCATCAGCTTATATGTTCCATTTTTCTCCAGACATGGGGCCTGTGAGGTTTTTTTCCCATTTATTTTAATGAACTGTTTTGTTACTGTTTCCCATCCCTTCGCCATGCTTATGCATCACAGTTGTACATCCTATTCGAAAGAAGATATTATTTAAGAATGCAAAGAAAATTAGTTGTAAATCATTTCTTTGCCAAGGCATTGTGCCAATTAAAATAAAATGTCAACTTTCGTTGAAGCTGAATGTCAATTTGAGCCATTTAATTGGGTCTGTTGCTTCAATAAACTCATTTAAGCATTGGGGAGCAAAACCTGAAAGACCTTAAGAGTAAATATTGTTGTATATTCTACATCACTTTGACATCATATCTAAAAAGTCACTCTCAAGTTTTTGTTCAGATGATCCAGGGGCCTCATAATCATAATGGGACATTACTCCTTGGGCAACAGGGAATAAATATAATGTATAATGTAGATACATATTTATGTATAATGAATACAAAGTAAATATACAACCATGATATATAAGACATATGCCTATTTCTGCAGTCATGCAATAACACAGTATGCCTTAAAAAAGCATATGCAGTATATATCATTCAAGTCTGGCTTTTATTTCTCATTCACATTTGCGTCATCAATTTCAAATGAATCATGGAGCATTTTATTGAAGTTGCCACCATGCAGTAACCCTCCAAAGCATTCAGAGACTTTCTACAATATATAAATGTTTTCAGGAAATATACAGAATATTTATAGTTCCATCCTAAACGAAATAACAAGTCCGAGTTTTTCATTTGGAGTATGCATTTTATGTCTCGAGCCTGCTGCTAATGGCTGGTGTATACGTTATTAGTCTTCAAGGTTAAAATGATAATAATGTACGGTGTAATTATGTCTCTATGCACCCCCACCACCCCAGATAATATTGGTTCTAGCCTGTTTAAACAGCATTAACTGAAACAATGCAACTACGCTTGACCTCAAAACACTGAGTAATTGAGCAACTTAAAAGGAAGCGATTCCCAGTTTTAAAGCAGAGCCACTGTTATTATACTATAACAGATAACGTGGAATGGAGGTTGTCCATAAGATTGTGACATCACAGATTCAGAATAGCTTGTTCACAGGAATGTTTTCGGAAATGGGCTGGTCTCAAAAGCTTTATTTACTTTTGAAATTTCACACAGCGTGTGACCAGGCACATCCGGGATTCAACAATTTGCTCACAAGTAAATGTTTCTGTATTAAATCTTTCTCGGCTTACTATATGCCTATCTCTGTGTGGTGACTATGTATTGTTATGCTTGATTGGAAGAGAGACCTTCAAAACGAGTAACAGATATCAGTGATGCAATAAATTGGTTGTATGGACAATTTCTATGTACTGTCAACCCTCAGTGCATTTGCACTGCTGAACAAACAAATGAAAGGAGCAGGAAGTTGCCCAGAGTGAGTGTTGCATGAGCTTACAGATGTGTAGTCTGCATTAATATTTGAGACGGGCAACAGAGAAAGTACGCAGCCTCGCCTCATCCGCTATTTTTAACCTTAAACCGCAGCTAAAAAATGTTGTAGTGTGTTTGAGTTGACTATTTAAACCCCTTGTGTTGTTCTTAAAATGAGGTTTTCACCAAGAGGAGCAATTTAATCGAAACCCAATCCAAGTCTTTCTTTTGAGAATTACTCTATAGTCCCCTGACATTAGAGTAGATCAAAGTGACCTCCAATTTTTACTCTTCATCACTTTGACAACAAGACCATTTACCTTATTCGCTTGGGAAAGGTGTGTACACATTATGGTATACATCCCATCTTGCTCTAATATTTCAGGGTTGAGACACCCGAGACAACAAATGTCCTCCATTTGTCTTTTGCTGTCCTGTGAACGTATCTCCTTCTTCCTACATGGAGAAGGTTTACTGACGCATTTATCATGTCATTTTTTTGAATGGATGCAGAAATGAAAATAAAAAAGCAAAATTGTGCCAAAAATGCGTGCTTCTAATACATTTAGCTGCCATACTTGACGAAATATAGGCATAAATAGAGATGTGTTTTGTTGTCAGGTTTGCGTTTGGTTCCATCCATCCATTATCTTTGCCTTTTGGCCGCCACCCAGTTCCCGCGGCACCCGACCCCTATGGTCCCTCCCCCGGGTGGTGAACCCATGGGAAGGTTTGCATTTTCTTGTTTGTTTGTTTGTTTGTTTTAAAAATCATGAAATAAGCTTATAGCTCTTAGATTCCCAAGGGCTACTGAAATGTCGCATAAAAACAAATGATTATTGACATATTATTTCGGGACATTTGTCTGTCTGGACGTCCAATCTGTAAGACACCCCCCTATCTCGGCAGGTCGATGGTGCAATCCTGGTCAGAAAATTTGACAGTCGCCCTTTCAAGATGCTCCAATACTACCCAGTGAATGATGTTGCTTTCCTCCCCATGACCAGAAGTTTTAACAAATCATGTCTGGCCGTTCCTGTGGCTGTTTGCTCAATCTCACCCACGGATTCAGCAGGACCCTGGACCCGTGGCTTTTGGGGATACTGCCAAAGCAATGAAAACAAGCTACCCTTGTGTGAGTTTACTTAGAGTGAGTTCAATGAATTAGGTGTGAATGTGAGTGCAAATGGGTAATTGTCTCTTTGTGACAGCAAAGAGTTCAGAGGGTAACATACATCTCACCCAACGTTAGCTGGGTGAGATGGGCAAGTGTAGGTAAGCAATGAGAATGGATGATAAATAAATCCTAAGATTATTATCTACTAGATTATTTCCTGTACTTTGAAACCCAAATAATTTGATTGCTTCATAATTATAATGTGAGACAAAGGTGCTGGTTTAATCAGGTGAATAACAAATGAAATGCCTTACAATGGAAATAGAAATACAAGCAGAGTTTGCCTCAGGTTAGGGTGTTTACTTAGGTAAATGTGACTCGCCACTAACTCATTATTTTTAATTAGCTCTGTTCACTCTGGCCAGTTTACACAGTGATAACAACAACAAACACACTTTAAGCCTGCTGAAATGTATTTTTAACTAAAAGAAACATTACAAAAACATTTCTTGCTTAACAGTTGAATCGTGGATAATTGTTGGGCATCCACTGATAGGGGAAAAAAATGTCACCGCCAGTAGACTGGATTCTTTACGAAGTACTGACACATTTGCGCATAGGAGATGAATAAATCAAGTAGAGTATTAATCTGACACAGACTGGAAGACCGGTGCTGAATCATTTCCTGAAATAATAGCTCCATGAATATCCTGAAGCCCCGTAAAGAATGCTTTGCTGACAGGACCTTCCTAACAATCCCTTTGCTGTTTTGTTTTCTTGGAATTTTTCTTTTGAATGTTAATCGTGTGGTTTACATGTTTATCAGAACTTCAGACGAGTCGACCTGAGACCAAATTCCTTCATAACGATACACTTGATGTATCTGTGATTGGGTGAATGTATTGTATGAAGGTCAGGGTGACCAGATGTCCCAGTTAATCTGGGACATTCCTCTTTTTAGCCTAAAAAGTCCATTTTGTTTTATTTTTGCGCATGTTTGTGTTCCATTTTTGTCACGTGTATTTCAATCTCACAGTTATAGTAATTCACATGATTAACAACTTAGAAAAAGGAATTCAACTGTAAAATTCCTACTATTAAACTAGAATTTCCTGCTTCGTTATCGTGCGCAAATCGAAGGGAACCTCAGCGTTTCTGGCATCGCATATCCAATGTGGGACCGCAAGGTATGTTGTGCCAATTGATTTTCAGTTTGTTTTGTGAACAAGGTGTTCAAGTAGGAAATGTGCTAGCATTAAATGCTCAATGGCAGCATGGACAAGCAAAACAAAGCGAGCTTCGTGTTCACTTGCGCCTGGCAACTCGAGCTGTGACCACTTACACCAACGGACATCCCAAACATGTGTAGAAATATGCGTTCAATGCGCTAATCAGCCCTGACTGATCCGTGAGTACATCACAATGGATAGGTGGAAAAAGTATATCAATTATTAATGGCTTTAAATCGGAAAAGCTGCATGTCAACTCAAGTTGCAGGAGCAGCGGATACAAATTTTACATTGGCTCAACTCCTTTACATACAGAGCAAAAAAGTTGCATAATTGTTTGTACATTGACCTGTTTAGCGTTGTCATCCAAGAGAGCATTTAAAATTAGCTAATGTAATAATCACCAGATCGACTAGTGATCAGATTTGTTATGAATAGTTCCAAGTGAGAATGAATTGTATACAATATTTGAGTTTTAGCAAAATTGTTGTGTCTCTTTTTTTATTTCTTCTGTGCCTCAATGTTTTGTCGCCATCATTTGCACGTTGATAATTTAGTTTCTGAGATAACTAATCACACTTGCCTAAAATAATGCTTGCCACTGTTCAACAAGCACAAATTCCAGCTTTACTCAAAATATCCCACAGTTAATTATGCTTCAAAATCATATGAATTCTTCAAATAAAAAATATATTAAAATGAAGCAAATTCGTGAAAGAAATCTTGAATGAAAAATGAGATCCAAACCTTAAGAATAGAGAAAATAAATCATTGCATAATTTCGCCTGCTTGTTCTCCTCCAGAAACAGAAAGATACTGTACATTAAAACCTCCACGGTGCAAAACTGGCACCTGGCGGCGACACTGGATTAAATGTGTGTGCTGTTTGTGTGTGTGTGTTCATGTCCAACAAAATAAAAGAACAGTGACAAAAACAGTTGTGTTTACTGGTCTTAAAGCCTCATATAAAACAGAGGGCTTTCACAGCTGAAAAAACTTGAATTCCGGTCTTGGAAACGGAAGTGGGAAAGCCATGAGAATGGTAGCTATCCAACCATCCATCCATTTTCTATAGCCCTTTTTCCTCACTAGGGTCGCTGGCTTGCTGGTGCCTATGCCAGCCTTCTACGGGCAGTAGGGGGAGAACAGCCTGAACTGGTTGCCAGCCAATCACTGGGCACAGAGGGAAAAACAACCAAGCATGCACCCAATCACTCTTAAGGACAATTTAGAGTGTCCAATACACCTACATGCGCACGTATTAACCGCTCTTCCACTTAGCCGCCTACAATGGTTGTCACTAATAAAATTTCTCCTGCATGTTCATTTCATCTTCATTAAATTTAAGAATTATGAAGTACAAATAAGAAGACACTCACTCTATATACTTCTTACAGGCAACTGTGATCGTATTTCTGAATGTTCGTAAAATGAAAGTTCATATGTTGAAGACCATCTGTGCATAAATACACAAACGCATGCCCACATACAGGCATGGACACACACAAGACTACTCCGTCTCCTGGGAAATGACAGTCAAAACCTTAAGGTGGTTGTTTTTGTAGAAATCCAAAAATGGACATCAATGTCTAAAATTTGTATTTTTGTCAAAACCAACCTCTCTCTCTCTCTCTCTCTCTCTCTCTCTCTCTCTCTCTCTCTCTCTCTCTCTATATATATATATATATATATATATATATATATATATATATATATATATATATATATATATATATATATATAGATATATGGAGAATGAGGGTAGCTTTTTTTGCCTGAGATACTGCTAGAGATGTAATTAAAAATTGAGACCCAGCCAAGCAGTTTTATTAATTTCTAACTTTTGCCTGCTGCTTAAAGTCTAATAATGGCAATTCATTATGACTCTGGTACCCACCCAAAGAGCTGTGGTGATTTCTTCTTTTACAGACTCTTAGAATGCATTACCACTATCGATAAGACTTTCTAAGTGAAAGGATCAGAAATATGTTGAAAGTCTTCTATTTAAATGTAAATGTAATAATGTCACTCTTGATTTTTTGTTTCCTTCTTATATTTTATGATCGTATATTAGGTGTCCAAGCCTCTCTGTCTCAGGCAAATCAATGAGATCTGGTAGGTGCATTTGGAGGGTGCTACACTCTGCTTTTTCATGTCTGGTTTTGTTTTTTGTTTTTTTTTCACTGCAGCAACAATCACACAATTTTCCCATTCTGTCACAAATCAGGGCCGGCAGAGCTAGAGCTTATCATGTTGGTGACAATATTTGCTCACTGGACTACACCAGCAGCCCTCTTTTATAAAATTCAGACTCAATCCACTCTATCTATCTATCTATCTATCTATCTATCTATCTATCTATCTATCTATCTATCTATCTATCTATCTATCTATCTATCTATCTATCTATCTATCTATCTATCTATCTATCTATCTATCTATCTATCTATCTATCTATCTATCATCTAGCTGTCTGTCTGCACTGGAGCGTTGTAAATCTGTTACCTAGATTTCATTTGTGTTAAATTGAAATTTTAACTATGATTGTTATCATGTTTGGTCAGGCTGCACTTTAGGCGCCGTTAATATAACCACGGCTCTCCGTGAGTCTACAGCCAAAGGGATAGGAGTTTTAATAATTTTACATGTAGGTAAATATGAGTACTGCAGTAGTTTGACACCCGAGGAATGCCTGTGGCAAGTGCATGAATAGTTAACACGTCTGTTTTAAATGAAAAAAAAAATCTGCGATATACGGAGGGTGCAATGGGGGATTTATATATATATATATATATATATATATATATATATATATATATATATATATATATATATATATATACACACACACACACATACAGTGATACAGAGGGCCCCCATGTTACAAGATTAATCCGTTCCGTGGTTGGAGCAAGCAGTTGAAGCAAAGTCTGGGGCACACATGCACAGACAGAAATTACTTTCTTTATTAGAAGGATTTTCAAGCGCTTAATCTGCCGCTGTTGGCATCGGCATCCATGCTGCGCTGTAAAGCTTGACGGGCAGAGCAAAAGTAACAAAAGTAACTAAGAGGCGCACGAGATAAGCTAAAGCCCAACTCCACCTGAAACCTACGTCCGTCAGTATTATCAAAATAATAGGGAAGATATTTATGGTTTCGACCAAACCCAACAATTTCAGAGGAACCTTCATGTAGATGTAGTTAATCCGTAAGTGCAAAAAGCTTCTCAGAAAGAGGCTGGTTATCACCCAGTACGGATATTCAATACTATTATATGTTAATATTGTTCGTATGTAGCAGGAGAGAAGCAGTGTGAATCCTGCTCCTGTTGACAATACGAAGGTGAAACACAATGTGAACACATTTGCCTCTATTATATATTCAAATTTCTTTTGAATTGCAAAATATGAGGAGTGAGTGAACTGTATCTAATGGGTTCTTTTTCACAGTACTGTGAAGGTGTGAAGTCTAGAATATCCTGAAATGTGAGCTCATTAACACCTGAGAAACACCTTTGTGTGCTACACTTAAATGTAGTCCACTGAATGCTGCTTGATCACATCTAAGTTTGCAGGGAAAAACACTTTCACATTTATGTTGTGTCAATTTAGAATCTTAGTTTGTGACAGTTGGTGCATTTTGCTCTACTGGTGGCATTCGGCACCTACGTGCAGTATCTCCATTCTCCAAAATTACCTCCTGGTAATTTTGGAGAATGGAGATACTTTTAGTCCTTTCACTCTTTCTATGTTAAGACAACTCTGTCCTTTATGCACTCTCATGCCAAACCCAAATTCTGGGCAGAGAAACCCGAAAACGAGGGCGTGTCAAACGTAGTCTTGACCGCACACATACTCCTTTGGATGTCTGGGTTCCGAGCCATAGTCCAGGGTGAAGCTCCAGGGGGCGAAAGTCATATTGACATGAGTCACAGGGATCTGCTTGCACACTCAACACCACACGTAGTCAACCTGACAGGGCTTGCCTTCCCTGAGAGCATCCCAAAGGAACACGAGCTTTCACTTCATGATTGCATAGTGTTCACACACAAGATTCCTCCTCTCCCCAAGAGAGAAGACCTGGAAATGTTGTTTAGTAGCAGCATAAAACAACATAGGCGGCGAGTCAGAATTTCTTTTGCTGCTTTTCTCTGCTGTTCAGATGTAAATCCAATTAGTAATGCTGCTTCTAGTTTGCAAATATAATGGCATACAATGCCATTTTCTTTATGTTAACATCTACTGTAGCTTCACTATCTGAAAATAATATGTACTGTAAAGTCATAATTAAGTGTTCATTTCTCGTCATGTGGAGAGAAAAGGATTACTCAGTTGTCATGAAAGCTGGACAGGAAATAAGTAAACTTTCAAGATGACTGCTTTTGCCTCACTTTGTTGTGAACAGGATGAGTCACTTGAGTGACATTTTTTAAAATTGTATATTTCAAGGATGAATTGGTGTGATGTGGGCAATGAAAAGCTCCATTAACATGCATTTAGTATTTCGTGATGCAATGATGGATGATGAGGTTTGTTTTTTTGTCAAATTCAGACACGATTTCATCAATTTCTGCAACTGTCTTCCTCAAACTTGTTTAGCTAGAGCCTGGAACCCGAGATGGTCAGAGGTCACCACAGCGAACCACGTATATTTGTTTGGCAGTTATTTTGCTTTGTTAATGCCTTTCCTGACATAAATCATCCAGTTTTATCCGGGCTTTGCACTGGCAGGGGCTGGAGTACTAGACTGGGAAGCTAAAACAAACACACCCGAATTCCACCACAAAATGAATTAAATCATTCACAGTCATCACAACATCTCTATTCAGACCTTTAAGTCTCGACTTTCAGCTCCCAAAACCAAATGGTTCAAATCGTAATTGAAGTGTATGAAAATAAGAGCTTGGTATACTATGTGCAACACATTTTCTCAAAACTGGGGATTTTATCTTGGCAACATTCAAATTCAAGTGCATTGTTGAGCTACCTCCAAATGAAGTGTAGAATAAGAATACATATATATATATATATATATATATATATATATATATATATATATATATATTTAGAATCTTAGTTTGTGACAGTTGGTGCATTTTGCTCTACTGGTGGCATTCGGCACCTACGTGCAGTATCTCCATTCTCCAAAATTACCTCCTGGTAATTTTGGAGAATGGAGATACTTTTAGTCCTTTCACTCTTTCTATGTTAAGACAACTCTGTCCTTTATGCACTCTCATGCCAAACCCAAATTCTGGGCAGAGAAACCCGAAAACGAGGGCGTGTCAAACGTAGTCTTGACTGCACACATACTCCTTTGGATGTCTGGGTTCCGAGCCATAGTCCAGGGTGAAGCTCCAGGGGGCGAAAGTCATATTGACATGAGTCATATTGACATGAGTCACAGGGATCTATATATATATATATATATATATATATATATATGATAGATCGATAGATAGATAGAGAGTGGATTTCAACCAGCTACTTTGAACAGTGCAAGCGACATGTAAATTTACCAGCATACTACTACCCTAAAGATATGGCGGGAAAAGTATTACCCTGCATAATGAATTAACCAAAGATCTTGATTATCGTGATTCTGCCCTGACAGATCCCACAGGTGAGCTACGCCTCCACAGCTCCCGAGCTGAGTGACAACACACGCTATGACTTCTTCTCTCGAGTGGTGCCGTCCGACACCTATCAGGCTCAGGCCATGGTGGACATCGTCAAAGCCATGAGCTGGAACTACGTTTCCACTGTGGCCTCTGAGGGAAACTATGGAGAAAGTGGTGTGGATGCATTCATTCAAAAGTCACGAGAGGACGGTGAGTGCCATTTTCAAACAACAAATATTCAGTCGACTGCTTCTTACTATGATATAGTGTTGTGTACGGTATACTTCACCTGATGAGCAAAAACGGCGCTAAAACATAGCTCAGATGACATCGCTGAGTAAAAATTTTCATATCGCTTATTCTGTTCGGAGGGACAGGAAACCTATTCCAGCTGGCCTTAGGCAAAATTCAGACAGCACTCCGGACTGTTTGTCAGTCAATCACAACGCACAAAGTGGATAAAGGCAGATTACACTCACACTCACATCACTGAGTGGGAACCGAGCCCACGCTGCCCGCACTCAAATCAGGCAAGGGAATCACTGTATCATCCATGACCAAAGCGAAGCGTTCCATAACTGAAGTAAATTGATCTTTCATATAAAAATGACCAATGATTAATACAGCTAGACATTGGCCTAACCAGCGAAATAGTAATAAAATGTATTATTATTATTACTATGACATTCCAAGTAAGTCATTTGTTATTCCCCCCTTGTTCATCCACTAGTCAAACATAGTACAAGGTTAATGATTTAAGTAATCTTTTGGGAACAGTGAGGTAATATGAAACAGAAACGGGCAAAAGGAATGAAAAATAATAACTCGTAACACTCGTAATGCAGGGGATAGCGTTGGTGTCAAGAAATAATTGAAGGGAGCTCCAAAATATGTCATCCAAACATATTAGAAGCTTAAAAATAAGTTTCCTTCAAATTGGCAACATACGAATACATTTTATACAAATACAAATACATTTCAGCATCAGGAATTTCGCATATACTTTTAATTACAGTTTCCCTCAATCTTGCAGCCCCTCCCAAATTCACAACAACCTCAGTAATGTTAACTTACCGTCAGGGAACAACATCCTTCTTTCAGCAGTTCCATCTCCGGTTATAGTCATTCTTCCCAAAGGATTTTACTGTTTGAAGTCATGTTGCTTTCAGCGTGCTGGGAAGATCAGATGCAACACGTCTGCTGCATCCTTGAAGCCTGACTAGTTGCATGAGCATTCCCAACCTAAGTACACACTTTAATGAATACATCAGTGCAATTTGGCGGTAACAATATAATTAGAACCAAAAAGAAGATCAATGTAGAGCAAAATGCAGGTTAGTGATGGAAAAGGTGAGCGCTAACAGTATGACAGAAGCACAGAAACTACAAGCACCCGGGGTGTGTATACATTACATGTTTTGCTTCAAGGATTTTACGCGCATGTATCCGGCTTCTGTTCAGTGTCATGCAAAATGCTCACGTCATGGTGGTTTGGACTTTTATCGGCCGTTCATTTGTGAGATGACATTTGAGATGGGGAACTTGGTCATTCATAGGCAGCTTTAAAGGTATACACTAGCTTGATGGATAAAAACACCAGCAGCGGTGTGTATCATTTATTATACTCTTTATTTTCATACAGTTTCGTACAGTACAACCTTTTGGCTGCTGTTTCGACTTTAGGCAGGTTGTTTCTGTAAAAGTCCAAAAATAGATGTATGTTCAAAATTTGCGTTTTTGTCAATAACTCAAAACAACCGATATTTGCGACGTACACCTGATTTTATCAAAACACCACACACACACACACACACACACACACACACACACACACATACACACACTTATAATCATTAGTGCTTTCATGATGGTATAAGTGAATTAATAACTAACATTGAAACAACATGGGGAGCCCCAGAGATTGTGACAAAAATATAACAACGCCATTCTATAGTGAGGACATTTGCTGTTTTAAGATTTAAAAGCCTTTTCAAAGATCCTGGTTTTCTTTTCAACAGTTCTCATCCCAAAATCAGTGAAATCTTCTTGGAGGACTCCATTGTCATCAGCACTTTCAGTAACATGGACGAGAATTCTCATCTTTTAATAATAACAATAATAAATGATACAATTCTGGACAAATATATATATATATATATATATATATATATATATATATTTTTTTTTTTTTTTTTTTTTTTCTGAATGGTCGCTGACACCCTTCACTAATGCTTAATTAATATAAGCCAATTGAGCACTGTAGTGATAACTGTCACCATTGGATGGCAATGTTTCCACACATACAACTTAGCTATTACCTACATGCAATTTAAAGTAAGGAATGGAAGTCAATCTTTCATATGATATTTACATAGAGATAGCACACAATTTTATGTTTAGCCTTGAAAGATGAGTGAAAATGCTAAATATACTGGCCTTCTCGAGGTTTCCTTTTCCGATAACGCTTAGACTAAAAGAGTGAAGGAAGATGAAATTAAACATTTTTCATTTTGTACTCCCCACAGCCGTTATCCTTCCTTGTTGTCTATGCACAAGTTCATGCTATTCAGCAGATCCTTCCGAGTCTGAGCCTCTTTCTGAAAAGCCCTCGTGCCTGGTGTGTTCTTAGAGACCACATACACACGTGCAGTGATTGCAGTGGCATGTCACTTTACTGTTACGTCTTGAAAAGTGTGACATTTTCAGTGATAGTGTGCACAGTTTGGGGTCCCCAGTAATCACCACATTTGTCTAAAAACTGTTCGTTTGGTTGCTTTCCCTGACATCATTTTGTCATTTAAGAATGAAACAGACCGATTTTTTTTTTTTTTTATCTTTTTTTTTTTTAATCTTAAATGACAGTTAAGGTTAAGGATGGGATCAAAAAGAGTGCCCCCCATATCTCAACTGAGGGAGAGATTATGCAAATATTCCAAATGAGGGTAGCATACTGGACCTTTTGCCTGTGAGAAAAATGTCAAAAGCAAACATCATCTGCCTTAAAGGCATTTTAACATTCATATTGTTTGGGTTCAACAAGTGGAGCTGTGTTTTGTAGGTTTAAACGGATTTCCTACTACCTTACATGCTACAATGTACTTTTCGTTTTCAAGCCTTGGAGCCTTAGTTTTCTTTTGTTGTTTCTCTTGCTTCTTTCAAGCCAGCACTTGATGCTAAGTGTAACACACACTCATTTGAGAAGCTTTTCAACAAAGCTTTACAAAAAGATGAATTAGTATTTTTTAGTAGCATGAGTGATTAAAATCTTGTGATTAATCTTTTAAGTTAAGCCCCAATTTCATGCATAAAAATAATTATAATTGCGTGGTGGACTTAGAAACAGCGTCATCTGCACAGAAAGCGACAGCATTTAGAGCAACATTTTCTTTCGTTATCATTTGTGTTTCATCATGAAAAAGCCATGCGCCAAGGGTGGCTCTTCTGGCCTCTGTCGGAGAGTTCCTGGGGATTGCCGTCGGCACAATCCAAGCGGAGCACTTTGACACAAAAAAGTATTTTGGTAATGCAAACGGATGGATGAATACAAATAAGGTTTGTACATTAGAAAATAGTCTCGTAATAAATTACGTAGGTCTAGTAATTATAAGCAATGTCAACTCATTTATCATTATCATCAGTAATGTGTGACTGAAGTCAGTGTTTGAAACTTACCCATAAATATAAGATTGTGTACAACAATGACTTCCTCATCAATTTAGAGGTCTGCTGACCACAGTAAATTGAGTACAGTTTGCATACGCATAAAGTAGTCAGACACCTTTACCACCAGGCTTCACTTAGGGAATACAGAAGAATGTCATCAGTGATATAAGCTAAACGTAAATGCAGATTCAATGTTCATTTTCCTCTAATGATGTCTGTAATGAACAGTAGGGACTGCCAGTCACGCGTCCCTCTGGGCGGCCGCTCGTGCGATTTTTGATCATTGTTCTCACCGTGCCTCCAGCTTTTGCTTTAGCACTCGTTAAACGTGATTGGAAACATTTTTGAGTTGGACTGTAAATGTCTTAATGTGGATCCAGTATTTCTGGAGCGTTAACTCTAAGCAATAAGCATTGCTCAATATCTATAGTAAAACCTCTGCCATATGCAAGAGCGTTTTGATGCGTTTTGACAATGGTGTGAAACTGTGCTGTGTCATGCTGAGTAGCGTTTCTGACGTGAGTAGCGTTCCTAATGTTTGCCCCTGCTCATGTAACTCTCTCTGATTTTGAGGTGATAAAAGCAGACTTGCTGAGCAAGCGTCTGCAGCTGCACAGGCTGGTCTAAATAAAATCACAGCAGTTTGAGTCATACTCAGATCAGAAGCAACATTTCTACCTTCTTATAGCTACAAAATATATCTGGAAGAATATGTGCATCCCCAGGCCAGCACAAATACTTCGCTTAGCTTTGAGCTTGACATTTACTGAAAAATAAAGCAGAAAAATGATTTTATTTTCCCTTATTTATTGCAGACAGACAAATCTTTTGTGCCAGCGTACAAATAATCCTTTCTTCTGTCTGACGGCGCGCGACTGTGAAAATGGGTTCATGGCTGTTGTGTCTAAAGAAGCACAAGTCAGCCTGTGCGAGAAGAATGAAAATAATTCATTGTTAATCAACATGACATAATATTTAATCGATCAAATCTTCTTTAGCTTGCATGTTAAAAAGGTCTATGTTGCTTCACATTTCCTTCCAAATGGGACTTATTTTCAGCCCTGCAGTTTTATGGCACAGGCCAGCCTTTTTGAATTCATAAAATGTTATTTAAGAAGTTTTATTTAACCTGTTAGTGTGTGAATCTGAAAACATTAGCTATTTCCTCCACCGTCGTAATGCATATTGTATTCCTCGTGTATTTGATAAGGGAATCCCAAATGGACAACCAGTAGTATTGGGCGACAGCTAGTGATGAACTAAAAGTTATATAAACCCACCATAAATTCCAATAAGATGGAAATAGATGTTTAATATCACATCTCTCTCTCTCTCTCTCTCTCTCTCTCTCTCTCTCTCTCTCGCTCTCTCTCTCGCTCTCTCTCTCTCTCTCTCTCTCTCTGAAGAAATTGGTCTAGGCTGCAAAGTATGATCTCTGAGACACTGTGCACATGCTTCAAAATCGTTAGACGTTATTGCTAAATACCACTGACTGAAGTACAACTGAATGTGTATAAGATGACAAACAGTGTTTATTTGGACAAGTATCAGCATATAACTATTTCGACCAGACCGAAAAAAAAGGCCCAAAAAGCAAGTGTACATCATAGCCCATTATAGTGGCCTTAAAAACAACCTGGCCCACCAGGTATTCTCCCAGAGCTCCTGATTAGTTACTATGGGCCTAAAAGCTGGCATCTGATATTCAAGATGAGTGTAAGACCTATTTAAATGCGCTCAACATCCTCCAATGACATTGGTCTTCACGAGATTCAGCAACGTAGGCGATGAGCAGAAAGCATCCACTTTGAGTGAGCATTCAGCATGAGGCGAGAGCTGACTTGCTGACAGATGAAACTGGTTGCCATTTGGCTTACTTAAACAGCACTGCTTGCAACATGTTTTCAGTTGATCCCTCATCTTTGGGGCCAGAGTGTAACTAGCGCTGGGCTTTACAGCTCCTTCTTGCATTATTTAAGCTGTGTCATCACTATACTTTAAACTTGAGCCGAGTACTTTGCTTTCAGAGTCCAAACATTTAGACCAAGCTGTTCATAATACACAATGTCAAGAATCATTTTGGTTGAGTGAATTTGATGACAGCATAGTATTTATTTTTGTGAATGATATTTGTATGACTTGCAAATGAGTTTAGTGTCTGTCAGAGATAAACATACACATTGCAGAGGACAGCCAAATCATATTGAATGTAAAGCTTTCTGTTAAAATTTTGTGTTCGTTATTTGTTCCTATTTAGGTTTTTGATGCACATGAAATCTGGGCATATTGGTTGCACAAACAATGCTTTGACAAGCCACTACTACATAATAAAAAACAAACAAAAAAAACCACAGAACTTTGATAGTTAAACACTTCATCCAATGATTGCATTACACACACAAAGTAGTCATTTCCTAACCTAATATTAAATGCTGAGCACAA
The DNA here is from genome assembly GCF_059441005.1 of Hippichthys cyanospilos. Lineage (NCBI taxonomy): Eukaryota > Metazoa > Chordata > Actinopteri > Syngnathiformes > Syngnathidae > Hippichthys > Hippichthys cyanospilos. The sequence goes on from NC_142370.1 coordinate 20,552,477, forward strand.
TACTTGTGAAGCTGTTGTCTGTGTAGAGCACTGCAATTGAGAACTTTTTTTTTAGATAAAAGCTGATTACATGTGTTTACTTTGCGGCCTTTGTGCATCACACAAGACTACTTTCAATGAGGATGGGGCTTAATTTTCCAGATCCGCTTGCGTGGTGACATCATGGCATCCGATGTAGTACGGAAGCGACAAGGAGCGAATCGATTTCATTTTATGCATGATATCGATTTAGGGACATTTTACATCAATTTAAATCATAGTAAGTGAGAATCTCGATTCTGATGAAAATCATTTTTTCGGCGCATTGCTACGTACTAGTAAGATCGAAGATCAATTTTTTTTCTTCACAATGAGGATTTAACATGGTTCTGTAAAAGTAATTTAACAGTGCACCAGGGTATAATGTTGCATTGATCTTTATCGCTGTGTGTGCAAACTTTTCACAACCATAAATGACCAACGCACAATAACCAACGTACAATGTACATTGATTAACAAAAATCAATTTTACACAAAAATTATATCCAATTTGGGTGGCTCGATGGCGCATTGAATAGCACGTCCACCTCACAGTTCAAAGTACCTGGTTGAAATCCACTTGGCTCCGGCCTTCCTGTGTGGAATTTGCATGTTCTCCCTGAGTTCCTTAAACGTTCCCTAAACATGCATGGCAGGCGTATTGGACATACTAAATTGCCCTTAGGTGTGATTGGGTGCCTGAATGGTTGTCGCCTCTGTTTGCCCTGTGATTGGCTGGCTACCAGTTCAGGGTGTGCCCCGCCTACTGCCCGAAGCCAGCTGAGGATGATGGATGGATGGATAATATCCAATTTTTTTCATCATAGTTTTGAGGCCATTAAATGGGTATGACAGATTAGACAGGTGTATAGCTAAGATTATGCTTATTATTGTATGTAAATACACTGCAACAATACTACGACGTATTTTCAAAACCTTCTCAGCAGTAAGTAGTGTCTGTCTATAAATTCAAACCAGCATTCATGAGAAAGATGGTTGTGGCTCTGCTGCCTTCAGTAAATGTATTAAGGGTATAACATTGCAATTACCATATTTTCCGCACTAAAAGGCGCACCCAAAAGCCTGCGCCTTATAATCCGGTGCGCCTTATATATGGATCAAATCGTTTGCTGACTGCATAAAATATAGTTTATGCCTAAAAAAATCCAGTTCAAACCTACCCGGCCCGAGGGCATTAAAGCCAACACGGCCCTGCGCGATTGATTAACTTGATTTGCAGGCCCAACACGATTTTTTTTTGTGGGGGAGTACTTAAGAGTGTGTGGCCCCACACTCATGTTTGTCGTTTAAATTTCCCTGATATTCGTTTATTCGTAACTTATTTGTGCTCCATATCGTAACAGCGGGTCAAAAATATATCATGCCCGCAGAGGAAAAAATTAAAAAGACAGCGGCACCAGTCTTCACCCTCGCTTGGCTCCAAACTCATACCCTTACATGTTTGGCATTTAAATTTCCCTGACTTTCGTTTATTCGTAACTTCTTTGTGCTCCATAACGAAATAGCTGATCAAAAATATATAATGCATGCAGAGGGGAAAATCAAAAGGATTGTGGCGCAGCGTTCACAAGTGCATGGCTTGATCTGGATCTATTCTGCGCTCTGTTTAGAAGTTAAATAGCAATTACCAATAACACATTCTCTGTTTTATCTGATATTTTTTAATAACAAATATTTCTTAGTATAATATCCATACAATGCTTATTTTGTATGAATAAAGTTTATATTCTATTAATACAGTTTAATGACTTTGCTGATTGTTTTTCATTCATTCCCTTTAGTGAAGCACCATCTAGTGGCTGCATAACGCAACTCTATCTAGTGGATGCATAATGCAACCCCAGCCAGTACTATGGTTTCAACTCTATGTGCGCCTTATATATGGCTTTTTTTTAGAAACTCGGCCCTTTGTTGATGGTGCGCTTTATAATCCGGTGCGCCTTATAGTGCGGAAAATACGGTAATTTGTCTTGCAGACTATTTAACAAGAATGACAATGACAGCTACAGAATCACCCTTCAGGGGGGTCAGACAAGTGAGAAAATTACCCAGGACCCAGGTTGGAGGCTTGGGATTGATTTTCATTCTTTTGAGAACAGGATTCTGTTTCCATAATGATCTGACTTGTATTTCCCTCATCTTCAATTGCTTGTGGTTTTTCTGATAATTAGATGTGAAATACAGTACATTTTTAATGTTCACCTTAGGTTGCATTTTAATGTTGGGATTTTACCTTAAGTGGTGCTTTTCTTGCCAAACCTCAGCTGCATCAATTCACTTTCTCACTGAGCAACCGAGAGCTTCCCAGCATGCGCTGACTGGGAAGCAGGAAATCATGCTGCGATATAACAACCGGCCCACATTCAGCTACATGCATACATTCTTTGTGGTACTTTAACAAATCAAAGATATGTACTATTCATTTGCTAACGTTGTGTTATCAATTCAGTGTTAATTTGCCACTTTCCACATTTGTATTTACCACATTCATGGGATGCGGACTTTCGTCACGTTTGATTACTGGTCAGGAGCCATGCGTACAGTGCGGTCTGCACGGTGCTTTGAAGGTCTTGAAGCTGATGGGAAGTCACAACGGGGCAAATCAGACACTCAGTGAAAAGAAGCTCACATTTTTGTCGTTTCTCTTTCCAAAGCAATGTCATTTGTCAACACAATAAACCCTGTTTATTTGGAGGAATCGTTATTGCTACCTAGCTACAAAATGTAACCTGCTAGGAAGAGAGGTCTAATTCATTTCACCGCCAGACCAGTTCATCTGAATCTTTGACATCCATAGCCATCAATGGCATTGAATGAGTTGTCTATATAGCTCACCTTCCATCGCTTGAACCCTTTGAGGGCTTCCTGTCTATTGTGTACAAGTTCAAGGAGGTCTGCTGCAATCAGCCACCACGCCAAAAAACATGTAATGTTCAAGACGGCTGCTCACCCACGAGTGTCAAAGAAAAAGTAATTTTTGTGACCTAATCTGGCAAACAATGGAAGACACGGGAGACGAGGCTCATCCTCTACTCTGCAGTGGCTATTTTTAGATCTGGATTTAGGTGGCACTCAGCCGTTAGGTGCAATGAGCGTTGGGAGAGAAATATACTCCTCATTAGGTTTTCAACTGTGGCTGCTGCACTATAGTCAGGGATGCTCTAATTTCTCAGTTTTATTGTGTGTTTCATGGCATTAGTTTGGCATGGCTTCAACAGATCAAGCAATAAATGAACACGTTTTTTTTCAATGTATTGTACTGAGCTCATGCTATTACTCTCAGCATACAGCCATTTACTTTTGATGCTGACCGCCAACCACAGCCGATTTTCTTATCAGGACGAATATTCAAATTGTCTTGTTGGATCAGAGTAATCAGAGTCGTGTGGGCCAAGATAAGTTATGTTTCTTCCCACCTATTTGCAGGGATGGTAAATCTAGGTGCGGAAAGTTCAAAGCCTGACACAGTTTGACTTCAGCCACAGATGGCTCTACTAAACCAGCAGTCAAACAAGCTTGTGAACCTACCAGTTGAGTATCTGTGGCTAAAGTCAAACCGTGGCAGGGTTTTTACTTGCCGTACCTGATTTTACCATCTCTGACTATTTGTTCATTTCTTTGTAAGCAAGGATCCACATAAACGGCACAAATCGTGTCTGTCGACTGCAGACTGCGAGGCTATTTATGAGTGACCTGTGAATCGTGCTTAGAATAAGTGTTTTACTTTCAAAATAATTTCTAAATATAAAACTGACTTTCAATTCTATAGCGCTTTTCTACCACAGGCACTCAAAACTCATTGCACTGACTACTCATGACACAACTTGAGGATTCGAGGACTAGTTCAAGAAAGCTTTTACATGGTCATGATGGTCAGGGAACGAACAACCTTCGAACTGACAGTCTCTTGGTTGGAGGAGGAGCACTACCACTGAGCCGTGTTGCTTGTTCTTATTTTACAAGTTTTTCTTTCGTGTCATATAGGCTGCACAATGAATCAAATTTTAATCGCGATCATGATATCGGCTACCGCGATTCATTAAGCTGATCCTCGGCAATATTAACATTTAAAAAGACATCACCTTGTCATCCTACCACCAGGGGACAATGTTTCCCACGTTTGCATCACAAAAATATCTGCTTTTCTCACCCTAACACAGTATATTATTTACCAGTGTGAAACAGTGTTGAGTTTCTCACTTGATTACTAATATATACAGTGCTAGCTGTCAATTGAGACCCATTTTGAAAGATCCGATTTCCAAAAAAAAGAAATAAATTTGAAATGACCGAAAATGACATTTTGATTTATTGTTTTATTATTATTATTATTATTGGTAAGTTTCAAGGCTTGATACTTTTGAGTAAATAGAATACGAGGAGGATTAGGCATGTTTTACACTTCTTCCTACTTTCTTTTGAACATACAAACCTCACCAAACTGCAATATTTACTGACCATTTCTTTTACTTGCTCCTTTTTCGTTGCTTAGTTCTCGAATTTTGAAATGTGCTTACTATTGTCAGAGAAATCTCAGAAAAGAAGACTAGGACAAGCCTAGCTGCTTAAACAGCAAAAAGAGTAACTCAGACCAGCCAAGATGGACTTTTCTATGCCGGCATAGGGAAAAAGCTTGGGCAAATGTAACTCGTGGGTCTTCCAACGCTAGTTTTCCACTGCCCAGCCGTCCCCCCCTGGCTTTTATTGAGTAGAAGCATAGCAGATTACAAGACACAACAAAAGAGCCAGCCGGGCGCCACCGGCAGCTGGGCCAAGGTCCCGGCTCACACTTTCGTGCGTCAACAGTTCTATCTAAGGACAGGGTCAAGATGAACTAGGATTGCATAAATGGGTAACAATGAACTAAGCACATAATGATAACAACCTAATATATGATTCCCTTCACAACTATATGTTCAGTAAAATAAATAAATCAAAGGTGCACCATATTACTCGTGTATAAGGCACAGCCTAAATGAGCAGGTGTATTTTGGGAAATTCCATACATACACTGTTACATAGTGAATTACTGCGCATTGTGCATGAAAAATAAGAAACCCTTACAGCAAATAAATCAAACTTTACTCACAGTTCAGCCTTATTATTATTGCATATGTAATCAATCATAGACATGCACTTAATGCCCCAAAGTAGCAAAATTGAACCAATCAACATTTGCACAGTAAGCCTTTATCTCTAACCCATATCAATTTAGAATTTTTAAATATAGTGCACATAGTGAAATAGTGATATAAATATATGCTGAAAAAAACCCTCTGACTCCTTAAGGTTAAATATTACATTTTCAGACCATAGAGGGAAAATGAAAATGACATGACTATGACAAAGTTTAAAGTGGACATATAGATTGTTTTTCTTTTTTTTTTTTTTTTCAATTTAAGTTTTCAATTTAAAATTTTCATTCAACAACACAAAAACACCGCCAGTGGGAATGCATAACCATGCAATGTATACAATTTGATACATACAGTGCATACTCTCCATAAAAAGTCAGGCAAGGTCCAATAGTTCAGGAGGAGATGGGCTGATTCCACAGATCAGTCCCCTGCTATTGCAGGCCAAGTTCCCCTCTGCTTGATATGATTTGTAGAAGGTCCCCATCATACATACTTCACTGGATCTCTTCAAGATAATACCATGCCATTATATAATTCAACCATTTATAAAAATGAGGAGGCATGATGGATTTCCATTCTCTCAAAATGATACTCTTTGCAACAAATATAGCAAATATGATGGCTTGCTGATCTAAATGTGAACATGACAAAGAATGGGCTGAAGTATGGGCCACTTATCACAATTAAGACATCAGGCGGTATAGTTTTCTTGAACAGTATATAACAGTGTACGGTTGAAAAATCGCAGAGTAAAAAGTATTAGGCAAGGGACCTTAAAAAATGCCTTAATGTACCTTAAGACACTTAAAAATTTAAATAGGTGTCCACAAACCAGTTTTTTTTTTTACTTTTTATTTTTTTTACCATTTTCACTTCTTTTTAGTTTTATACTTTGTTATTTTGGGCGCAAGGGCTCAAAATTTGACCTTTTGTATCATTTTGACCATCTGTCAATTAGCTGTCAGCGAGAAGGCGCAGAGGCATGAGCTGTAGCCCCTCTGGTTGAGGCTACCTTCAGCCTTGAATTGATACATTAGGTGTTGTTACACCTCACCTCTCGTGTCACATAATGTGTCAGGGTTCCTGTAGCCACTTGTTTTTTGGCTTGCGACCGACGAGGTAACAGGTTCCTCCTCAAAGTGTCATCATGTAGGTGATAGTCCCTGGAGGTTGTCAAGTTGGGTTTTACAAAAGCCAGAGCCCATGACTCCATAAATATTCTTAGTTCATTTTCCTGCTTATTTCCAACTGAAGGACAGATGAGCTTTCCTTGGGAGATCCACACAGACAAACTCAAAGTGGTAAAAATGAGTTAATTATTTTGCAATATTCTTTAAGGCTAATGTTATTACATGTCAAATGTAGCATTACATGTGCATGATGGCACTTTGTCAGGGTAAAATCTGATTAGCTGTTGTGAGAACACTTGCAGGCTTGGTGTAAAATGTGCTGTTATGCATTAAACAAATGATCCTCTAGAGTTCGTTGATATTATTGGATTTAAGCGTGAAACTAAAGTGAGTGAGCATCCCTTTGATTTTAAATATTGTAGGATACTAATAACGCCGTGCATTTTTATATACTTGCAAAGGGTAAGACCTTTCGAAAAACCCATTGTCACGGTCGTGACTCGGGCAGCTTGATTGTGAACCCCGGGACACACAGGAGACAGCGTGGAGTTGAGAAAATGGTTTATTAACACAAAAAGCACACACCGCGTGGGTTTCTAACCAAGTTACTTGTACAACAAAAGTACAACAAAAAGATGATAAGGGGACTCAAAAGTACAACTAAAAGAGACTATGCAAAAGTGCAAGTAACTTACTAAGACTTGGGGGGCAGAACCAGCAGGAGGGCGTCGCCGAAAATACAAAGTAACAAAGTAAAGTGCTGACCAAGTGGCAGACTGGAGGCAAGGAGAAAAAGTAGCAAATAAAACACTTGGGCAAAGGCGCTAGGAATCAAGGGAATGAGGAACAAGGAACTGGCATGTACACAAGGAGGCTGCAGACGCAAGAATCCGGCGACGCCCTCCAGCTCTGACCGCACCTAAATAGTCTCCTGATTGGAATGAGGAGCAGGTGTGCGGCCAGTGGTTCTGCTCCTCAATCTGCAAACAGGACAACGCATTAGGGACGCAGGATGTGACACTCATTATTTGAGGTGTAGCGAAAGACTGACCAGAAAAAAAAAGGGAAAAAAAAAACTTCTTCCCCAACCAGTTTGCATTGACAAATCAGTGGCTTGTGCTTGCCGTGCATCAAATGTCTGTGAGTACAAAATAACTGAGCGAGTTACTGCAGCAGTCTTGCGCATCGTGCCCAACTCTCAGAGGCTGTGCTGTAATCCCATGGACCTCCCACTTTTTTCTCCTGAGGTGGTTGCCGGTTACTAGTGTTGTGAGGAGGGACGGAAAGGAAAGGTTGAGTGCTCTGCCTCTACGCAGCAGATGTTGAGGGAATGGGGGACTGAAGTAACGCCGAGGCAACGGCACAGAATTCAATGATTGATAGAGTCTTAGAGAGCAGAGAACCGCTGCTAAATTTCCCATGAGCCTCTAAGAGTAGTGTTAGTGTAAAGATAGACGGTGAGGCGAATAGAAAACCTCTGCTTCAGTTTCACCATAGCGTCGCCTATCCGCGGCCATGGAGAGAGGACACTGAGTCTGAATCTGTCAAATGATGGATTTTTCAACTTTTTGTGTGGGCTTTACCAAAGAAAAAAAAATCTGTAAAGATTTGAGGAATCGTGTGTGTGCGTGTACCGGGTTAACCAATTCCGGAAAACTGAGGTATTGCAGCCAATGTGGATCAAACTGTGGCTAGGTTCACACTGCGGCTTGGAGTGGCCCAATTCCGATTTTTGCCACTATTTGACCTCAATCTGATCTTTTGATGGCATTGTGAATGACACAGATCAGATTTTTTCAAAAGCGACACGAACCGTGTCGCATTGGCCTCACTTCGGTTTGTGGTACTAAATCCTGTATGAATCCGATCTTTTGACATGCGACTGACTTCAGTCCGAACGGACAAGTCGCATTCGTCCGACTCACGCATAACAAACAAGTGGCAAATGTCACAATTCTGCACTCAAAAAGGCCGGAGCAGATTGGAAAAAAAACCAAAACAACAAATGTGGACGAGGCAAAGACAAGTCACTGAAGGGAGTGCGAGGTGTATTTTGTCTCTTTTTCTCGCGCATTTTTGCTCGCTAGCAAGGGAGATGTTGGGGGCACTGCACAAAATGCCATGACAAAAAATGTAACAGACCACTATCTGTGATGTCACAATGTCCTCAATGCGCATGCAGGGCACGTTTGGGCTCTTTTAGCATTCAAATACAAGCCACCTTTATTTTTAAATTTGACCTAGCCTATGGCACTCCTTATACAGGAAAAGAGCAGCCCGTACCAAGGGGTTTGGTACCAACTACTCTTGAGGTAACACGCAGTTCAACCTTTATTTTTTTTTGGTGTCGCTTTTAGCACTCACTATTATGTCTGACCTATTGTGGCTAAAGCATATGTATGTCGCGAAGGGTACTTTTCTGTTATGGACAAAACATGACAAGGCAGTTAAATATTTTAATTTCGTTTAAAGTAGCCATTGTTCCGCCGTACACGTTTCTCATTTTTTAGTACTTTTTTTTCCCTCCATATTCCTCATTTACAGTGCCAGACCTACATGCATGGTGTGAAATAAATACAACATTATTCCATCATCGATAGATCCTTGGTTTTGTTGAAAGTTCTAAATGGAAGATCCACTATCGAGCATATTTTGACAAAGTGCTAAGTACACGTCTGAAGTGGTAAACTAGGAATTGTAAAGCGTCGCTGGGAAACAATGGCCTGTAACCTTTTGATTTATGTTCAAAAGCAGATCGTCTAAAAGAGGACAAGGGCACTCTCCCACTCACAAAGGAATTAACAGTAAAGCATGGTTCTCAATAATAATATGTAAATCATTGACTTAACTGAAAAATACAGTGGGATTTTTACACTGCATTGACCAATGAAATCAAAAAGTCTTTTTTTTTCAAATGTTTCAAATGTCTATGTTTGAGGGCCATAGAGGGCCAGAATCAGATGTTTGTGCTAAAACATCATCAATTGTAGACAGATTTAAAGTAACACATTTTTCAAACCAAGAGGTAAATTTAAGTAGGAAGTAGGAAAGAATTAAAAAAAAATTAATTTTTTGAATTAAATAAAATGAAAAATGATCAACTTAAAAGATGCCATCCATACTTAAAGTGCACTTTTGCTTTTTGACAAAATCAAATGATTCCAAATGTTGCTGTGACAGAGCAATAAAAGCTGGATAATGGTAACTGCATTGACTTGTTTCCAGCTGTTGGACTCTCAACCAAGATAGCATTAGCATTAGCATTAGCCATAACCAGAATCACTAGCGTGCCTTTTTTTTCTCTCTCGCTCAAAGGATCCAGTCCTCCTTTTCTTAAAGAAACCCAGAGATTGTCCAGTGTCCTACCTATGTGCTTTAATACGCCATTTGTCACCAAAATATACATGCAACAAAATCAACAAACCTATGATTTTAAAAATTACATTTTAAAAATTAAGTTAGAATTTTGAAAAATTAAAGCCTCCAGCTGAAATCACTTGAAAACATCAGTGACTCTTTAAATGCACCATTCCAACTTCACCAAAGTCATTTTTATCGTGGGTCACATTTTAGTTATCGTTTCTATCAGAGGGCCAGAAATTGGAGACAGCTTGCAAGTCAAATCAGCATTTCACGGGCCACGTAAAATGATACGGCGGGCCCGATCTGGCCCCGGCCGGGGCTTTGAGTTTGAGACCTGCGAACTGTAGATCCGGGCAATCTCATGCGAAATGAGTAACCTTTTTGAAATAACTTTTAATCGATGACAGCAACTTTCTCATTCGGTCTTCCAAATTGTTGTTTCACAGGTTATCCCCAGGGACCTGCAGCAAGAATTTAATTGAAAACAAAATATAACAATAAAAACAGAATAACAAACGAACAATTTCTCTCTTGGTTGTCCCACTCTTTAGGTGGCTTGTGCATTTTCCAGTCTGTGAAAATCCCTCGTGAACCGAAAGCAGAAGAGTTTGATAAGATCATCCGGAGGCTAAGTGAGAACCCGAATGCCCGGGTGGTCATTATATTCGCTAACGAGGATGACATCAGGTAAGTGAGTAAAATTGCAGTTGATTTTGTGTCAAATGTTTTCATATAACTGAGTTTCTAGACTTTATTCCTGCATTTAGTCTCGCTTAAATTGAAACTATATTCTACTCATCTGATCTAACTACTACTGTTGCTTATTTCACTAAAACAGATAGGATTCAGATCGTTACAAGGACACGCAAGCAAATCTACTTGTTTTAAAGACTGAAACTAGCACATCCCTTCCCCCCAATTGTCAAGAAGTTGGGGAAAAAAAATGAGAGTAACTTATGACTTAACGTCTGTAAAACTAATCACTTTGTATTTCCATTCATGGACGTACTGAAATTACCTTTGTGATGGCTAAGATTGTTTTTCTTCAATTTCATACTTTGCCGTCAAACCTTTCGGTGCCAAGCGTTATCGGCATAAGCAACTTCTAGAGTGCCATTTTATTTAATATTTTCACTCATCCTTCAAGGCCGACAGAACGCTGTCATCACACGCACAGCTCTCTTGCGGCTTTGGAAGGGAAGCTGTTCCCTGGCAACCACTTGAATTAGGGCAGTCCCTTGTCAATGACAGGGCCAGAAATTCCAGCGCTCATAGACTTAATCCTATCCAGAGAACGGCTCCTTGTGTGGACATATCGTAATTACCTAAAGCCAGTGGGATCTCGACCGAATTCTCCCGCTGCATCTTTGAACCCGCGCATACTCATAACTCGGCAAACTGCTCTGAATGGAGTGCCCTATTAATGAAGTGTTAGAATGTGACATTACAGACGAATTGCTTTGCTCTCTGCGCTATAGCAAAGAATGATATGCTCAATTGTGTAAGCTCAACATTTTTATGCAATGGCTATTACTCAAGTGTACATATTGTATCGTTGAAAATGATAAATTGTAGTCGTTAAATTATTGTTTGATTAAGCAATCAATTGGCGTAATAAATTTAATAAATAAATGAATGAGGTTAATTAATCAACTGAGAGATGCAAACACAAATCCTAATTCTATGCGTGTGTCCTGCCAGTGTGATATGATGTCCTGTCATTGAGTAAACATAAAACATATAGCACTTTGTCAGATTAATCAGCAAAATAATTGACAGATTAATCAATTACTGTATTATAGTGACTTGCAGTGGCTTGCAGCCGTACGACATTTTCAACAATATAAAACGAGTGAGTAAAGAGTGGCGTATATGCGGTAAAGGTATAGACGTTCCAAGGTGGGCCTTACCTTATTTCTTAGAAATGTATCTCATCAGCCACTCATTTGCCATTGCCAAAACGTATTGCTCAAAATCCCGCATGCTGAGCACGCAATACACTTTTGGAATAGACTTAATGCCTATTATTCCTTCCCAAACACACCCTTAAGTTGATCAAATCTGGTGAGAGCACTTCACAACAGCTCCCTATTCTTCCAGGGATGTATTGGCCTCGTATGGAACTTTTAAGACTTCTCATATTTGTTCTGACAGCAAGTTCTGGATAAAAAGAATGCCTCTACAATACAATAAGTTGCTCGTCTCCGTTTTCGTATTATGTTGCAGGAGCTTTGAGGGTCAGTAAAGCACACGGGCCAGATGGTGTTTTAAAATTTTGATGTTGCTACACTCCAGCTTTCTATTTACTTTCATTGGCAGAAAGCCTGGACAAATGTGGCGGGAGAGTTATTGCGCAAAAAACAGAATGTACTCTGAGGATATTTTCCGTCTTTGGAGGCCACTCATTTTTTACTGCCTCTGTATGCAAACACTTCCCAAATAATCAAAAGAATATTCAAGTCATGGAATTGCCCTTACAGTAGATTTCCTGCCTCTTCGGGGTGCATGTGAATAGCAACCTTATGTTTTCGGGTGATGAATGCCTTCATGCATTAAATAGATCATCAACCAAACAACATACTGCCCAACTTTACTGAGCCTTTCGTGTTTTCTAGGCGGCTGCTTCAAGCGGCAAAGAAGGCCAACAAAACTGGACATTTTATCTGGGTAGGTTCAGACAGCTGGGGGTCCAAGATCTCCCCAATACTGTACCAGGAAGAGATGGCTGAAGGTGCTGTAACCATCCTGCCAAAACGGCAAACTATCAGAGGTGCTGTGTCATTTGAATCCAACCTTAAATGCAAAACACTACATTTATGAACCAAGCAAGTCACCACTATTTCTTCAAAATGTGGTGGTAATAGTTTGTTGAATACTTGTTGAATAGCAGTACAGCAGTAGTGTTTCTTCCTCTGAATTTTTTACACAACATCCTGTGACATCTTGTTTTGTTTTTTATTAAAATGCAAAACGTTTATGTAAAAAAAAAAAAATATATATATATATATGTATATATATATATATATATATATAAATATATATACACGTCTACAGGTTTGAGCTCAGGTGCATTTTGTCATCATTCTTTTTCTTGATGTTAATTGGAGTCCAGCTGTGGCACATTCTTTGGAATGGACATGATTTGACAAGCTGCATGTCAGAGCACAAACCAAGTGTGAAGTCAAAGGAATTGTCGATAGATCTCTGTGACAAGACTGTCTCAAAATGTGGGGAAGGCTAAAGGAAATTTGCTGCGCTTTTGAAGGTCCCAACTCGCACAGAGGCTTTCATTATTTGATAGTGGAAGAAGTTCAGAAACCATCAAGATTCTTCTTCTAGATGGCCACCCATCTAAACTGACCAATAGCCCCTTCCAGAGGTTCCAAGAAGCCCAGGAACTCTGAGTTCCTGATGACAGGGGTTCATGGTCTGAAGTTCTGGAGTATCAACAAGTAGTTTGTGTTCACATCCATAAACAGTGGTAGTTTTTTTTTCAAATCAGACTGATGATCTGAAGCAGAGGGGGAAAAAATCTGCACTTCCCCTCTTGTCCAACAAGTGACGCAAACTAATTTCTTGCCACACGCTGCACGAGAATAAAGCCACAATAGCTTTGCCCATATCTATATCAGCTCGGTTAGTTTGATCAATACTGCAAATTGATATATTTTATTAGAGCTGTGCACTGAGTGCCATGTGACGGGAAACCTGATTTAAAAAAAAACAAAACAAAACAAAAGCACACGGACTGAGAAGGACCGTCTGCATTGACAGTCATTCACAGACATGGGTCTGTTGCAGCTGGTGCTCAGTCCATGTGTTCTCTTTGGGGCTTTGCATTGTGAAAGCATGCACCATCGCCAGGGGCCACAGAATTGCTCACTGAAAGTGGCGTCAGCGAGCACTCCTGTGTTCTGCAGAATATGCTTTGTGATGCAGGGCTTTGAAGGGAGTGCACGCACTGGGCGCCAGCTGTTGCGGGTTTCTGATCCCGATAGACGGGATCTAAATCTCCTTTAATCAGTGTCTGATCTGTGTATTTTTTTTTTTTTAATTATTTTCAAGGCATAGCATCTAAAGAGCCCTGGCCGAAGGTGGGTGTTCCGTCAGCGCCTTGCCTTTTCTCATATTTGAAGCAAATTAGCATTGGATGACTTCCTCCCCAAAAATACTTGGGAGAGCCTGTTCCAGATCATCCCTCCCTGAAATTTTCTGTCGCTCGTTTTTTCAAAATATTAAACTGGCCTCAATAGTGAAAACTACCGCTGAGTCGTGTAATAGCGGTCCCTGATGATGAGAAAAAGCAATACCTAAACAACACACGCCCAAGTTCAACCAACCAATCAGCTTTTTATTAGCACAACACGCACCTCCCATCCCGATTGTCCGCTGTAGGTAGAAGAGGACCCTAGTAGGGATTAGGGTCCCAATATAACATTTATTCCTTTAGTTGCAGGAAATTGATGTAAATTTCATATGATCTTCTTTGCATTTGTTCGTAAAATACATCTTTTGTATAGAACACATAATAAGATGAACTAAGTTCTGTTTGGTCCCTATACCACCGATGTCAGAGTTAAGCCTGCATTTCCTGCAGTAAGTCGAATCCGTTTCCAGTGGGCGTTGGACTCTGCCAAGGCTGCCTTTTGTCACCGACTTTGTGCATTACCTTTATAGACGGAATCTCTAAGCGCAGACGGAGCATTGAAGGAGTCCGGTTTGGGAGTCTCAGCATTGCATCTCTGCTATTTGCAGACGATGTGGTGCTGTTGGCTTCTTCAGGCCGTGACCTCCAATTCTTACTGGAGCAGCTCGCAGCTGAGTGTGCAGTGGCTGGGATGAAGATCAGCACCTCCAAGACTGAGACCATGGTCCTCAGTCGGAAAAGGGTGGAATGCCCTCTCCGGGTTGGAGATGAGGTCCTGCCCCAAGTGGAGGAATACATGTATCTTGGGGTCTTGTTCATGAGTGAGAGTAGGATGGAACGGGAGATCGACAGGCAGATCAGTGGAGTCTGCTGTTATCTAGAATCTATACCGGACTGTCGTAGTAAAGAAATTAGCTGAGCCGAAAAGCGAAGCTCTCTATTTTCTGGTCGATCTACGTTCCTGCCCTCACCTATGGTCAAGAGCTGTGGGCTGTGACTGAAAGAACAAGATTTCGGATACAAGCAGCCAAAATGATTTTCATCCGCAGGGTGTCCAGGCTCTCCCTGAGAGATAGGGTGAGAAGCTCGGTCATCTGGGAGGGACTCAATGTTGAGTCGCTGCTCCTCAGCATTCAGAGGAGCCAGTTGAGGTGGTTTGGGCATCTGTTTGGGTCGCCCCCTGGACACCTCCCTGGTAAGGTGTTCCGGGCATGTCCCACCGGGTGGAGGCCCCGCCGGAGGGACTATGTCTCTCGGCTGGCCCAGGAATCCCTGAGGATCGCCCCGGAGGAGTTGGACGAAGTGGCCAGGGAGAGGGAAGTCTGGGCTTCCCTGCTGAGGCTGCAGCGCCGCGACCCCACCCCGGATAAGCGGAAGATAATGGATGGAAGGATGGATGGATGGATAAATATATACAAATAAAGAAGTAAATAAATAAATTGAAACATAAATATCTATTTGAAGGAAAATGCCCCAATCAATATATGTGGTTGTACAACTTTTTTTCAAGGTGTATAAAGGAGCAGGAGAGAATTAAAAGGAGCAGTAACTTGTCATTTTGGACACCGGGTGGCCCCCCCACAATAGCATACATGACAGAAGATTTTGCAATGTCAACTCAAAGGAAGCGCTGTGAGCTAACTGTTGAGCTGTAAACCTCATGGTAAAAAGAAATACAAGACTGTTTATAATATTTTCATACATTATTTTTATTATTTTCAAGTGTTTATAATTCAACACAGACCAAGCCAAATGTATGGTAATGGCCATACGGCGCCCCCGTCCCGTTGTTTTGAAGCAATCAGCAAGATATTTCGCCAAGCGTGGCTACTCGTCACTTCCGCTTGTAAATTGCAGTGTCATCTGGGAATTGTTTGTAAAAGTAAGAATTTTTGTCTATTGATTACGCACAGCAGACAAACGGGTTCAGTCCTATTCATGTTTTTAATGCTTCACGCAATCATCTAACGGGCCGTATTAAACCTTCTTTTGGGCCGTACTTATGACACCACTGGTTTAGAGGAATTATTTCACTGGCCTATTGACTTCTCTTCCAGGGTTCGACCGCTACTTTATCAGTCGAACACTGGAGAACAACAGGCGAAACATCTGGTTTGCTGAGTTTTGGGAGAACAATTTTCAGTGCAAACTTAGCCGACATGCTGTGAAGAAAGGTGCTGGCATCAAAAAGTGCACAAGTGAGTACCGTCCACACGCCATAAAAACACAGGCACTCAGGTAGAGGAAAACCTTGAATCAATCACCAAGTACGTTGACCGTCAAGTACTCTATATTTTTTGTCTCTTGGTAAAACAGCTGGAAATTTACAAAGCGTCTGAGATTACAGAGGCTTACTCACTTTTATACAAAAAATAAATTGCGTAGATAAAGAAGTGTGAGCCTCTCAAAAATACCTCCCAAAAATATTATTATTGTTTGTTCTGGCTAGTTTCTTTAAGAAAACATCACAAAACCCAATTACCACATGCTCCCAAACAACAATCAATGATAAATCCAATACTGCATGCTGAAAACAAGCTTTTAACCCCCCCCCCCCCCCCCCAACAATACAATGCAAGCAGGCTCATTTGCAGCTGCAACCAGTAATGGTTTAATCACATCCCTAACAGATGCATTCACAGGAGGTAAAGTCGCACAACAATAAAAGGAAAGAATGATTCATCTGCTAAAATACTTACTTGCATCAGCCCATTTCTTGCTCAACCTTCATAACTGGTACTGATTGTAGTCAGTAGAATTGCCACTCGCATACACAGTATATAAAGCCAGTTTAAGCAACCTCTCCTATTAATGAGTGCATAATGTTATGTCAGGGTGCTATACCAGATGATCAAATTTTAATCACAATAGCAATTTATACCATACACCAACAAAGCACAGCTCAGGGGGGTTGAATTGCCTTATTAACGAGAAGCAGTACTGAGCTCTGATGGCCAAAAAGGCCTTTTCTGCTGGCCTAAACATGAATAGAAAAACACATTCATTCATAAATATTCAGAAATTAAAAGATTCTCCCTGGTCTGTGTGACATATTTTACCTGCTTTTTTTTTTCTCCCCATTGCTTTCAATACTATATATTCAAGCGTTTTGTCCATTTAAAATGTTGGGGGTGGGGACTTTTAATCCGATCATGTTTCAAATGTCCCAAACCCTTTCGACATAGTAGGTGTGATCGCCTTCTGTTAAGCCATTGTTGGGCTCCATTTTGTTCAATAACAAACAACTTCCTACTTAAAGGGTTCAAGACAACATTGAGGTGTAAGCCACCCACATGCGACTGTGGTAAATAAAAGAACATAAAAACATATACAGTGCATACCAACATGCTGTATATATTTTGGTAACATGCGGCTCTCCAAAATGACAACCATCTGACACTATGTTTTGTCAAGTCCTGTTTGAAATTGTACCACATGAATAAACACATATTTGATGTAGAGGTGCAATGATAAAGCAATAACTGATTATCAAAAACCACGGCTTGGAGCAATGATTGGACACAACTGCTCTCTGGGCTATGACGCATGCGCTGGAGCTTTACTTTTTGATAGTTCAGCAAAGCATTCTGGGATGCTATTCTGTGGCCAAGGAGGTAATATTCCAGTAACAAATGGGCACGAATCCCAAAATGACAAACTCGCTCTGATTGACTCTTAGCCAGCAAATGCAACATACACGTTTTCAAATTGCCTAATAAAATGCATCATTTAGTACATTCAAGCTCAGCAATACCTTGCTTTTCACTTGTAGTGTATGTGACAGATGAAATTTCGACAACTGTGACAGTTTTTAACTGTCACCTTTATCATTTGATGTCTTGATGAACGTACTCAAAGGGGTTAAATGTCATGTAAACGCAAGAAGTGAGCAATGGACTGGCGGTTGTCTGACGGACTGACTATGAAAACTTTCGGCGTGGAAAAAACGGCGGACAGACATTGACGGAAGGGGGGTGGTGCACCGACGAGAGATGGACCGGCAAAAAACATGGAAGACGCCCACATCTGGTAGAAAGAAAGACTATAACCTAAATTACATATTTTTTGTATGCACTCCCATTTTATGTGACCTTTTAAGCAAACACCAGTTACATGACGCTCCTTGGAGTCTGTAGCCAAACGTGGATTTGGCCAGACATTTAAACCTGGGAGATAAAAATCTGCTCGTATGCTAAAAGGTCAGAGAAACACACAATATTGTGCTCACCCAAAGGCATCAAATAATGACTCTCACCATGAAGAAAAAAAAAGAAAGAAAAGAAAGGACAATAACTTGTTAAAAGACTGTAATGGGGAAAATGAGATGAACCTTCCGGTTACTAGGATTAAATATACATGGAAGTGAACATGGCTTAACTTCTTGCAGGCAAGAACAGAATTCAATAATTCTCCACAGAGACGCAGTACACACTGTTTCACACTATTGAACCATAAAATGTGATTCAGTTTTAGACAGATGGAGGGTCATGAATTGCTGATATAACCTTGAATGTCAGAAGCCAGACAAATGCTCCACACATCATGGTTTTTGTCAGTCGCTTCGGTTCATAAAGGGCACGACCAGACCATAAATCACAATTTGGACATTGGTCAAACCATTTCTACTTTAAAAAGTCAGTATTTTAGTGTTTGTCCCGCTCCATCAGAGATTAGATTTAGAAGCATATAAAATAAATATTTCATATTTGCTTTCCAATAATCTAGTCTGACTGGATCACACAGCTTCGGTTTGAAAGAAACAGGCTTCGAACCTTTGCAGGCACAAGTCATCAAGGCGAGAATGTGCATGGCTTCCAACCAGTTTGCTCCATTTCTGCACCGGGAAATAAAATGCATATACTGTACTTGAATCGGTGGATGGCATGCTGTTTGAGTCTTTCAAATCTTAATGCACAGACTACAGAACGATATTCTGTAGCGTCAATCATTTGCAGACTTATGGTTTTACTTTGTCCCACGTCCAATGAACCACAAGGTCAACAGAATCTAAGGCTGTCAATGTACCATCTTGCTTTATCATCGAAGGAGACCGATATTGATTGAGCCTCCTATAATTTGTCTGCATCCAGACCATAATCCTGGTCAACTTTTCACCCCGCTCCACCACTAGAGTCGCTGAAAGAAGCCAATTTGCCTCCTCTTTAGACACTGTATCCCATCAAGGGACATACATTGCAGAGCAGCACCAGCACTTCAACAAATGGAACTCAACCCTGTTTTGCTGTTGAGCTGATCACCTAAAACCGTTAGCGCTAAAAGTAGCAACATTTGAAAAGATTGCAAAACACCATCAGAAGTAGTGAGTGATGCGTGGCTCTAAATTCTCCCCCATGTATAATTCTCTGTAGACTTTACTCAGATCTGACAGGCTGGAATGGAACGGCTGATATTTGACATCGGCACATTTTGTGATCAGCCATAATGACTGTCACTCGAATCGATCGATAGCCCCATTCGATCACAGGCTTGTGTCTCTGAAAATGAAAATTCAGATATTGATATATTCTGATGGTACACCTAATCACTTTTAAAAACGATATACAATACCTCGAGTTAGCAAAGTTACAGCAGTTTAAATATAGCCAAGTGGAAATTCCATAGTTATGACAAAAATGCATTTAAAGTATTGACACATTCGTCTTTTAATGGTGTGCATCATGTACGAATTACACTAGGAAACTTTTTCCTGCTGTGAAATGAAAGTTGAAAGCTTATGGAGGTTGCTTTTGTAGAAATCCCCAAATGGGCATCTCTGTCAAAAATGTGTGTTTTCTTCAATAACTCAAAACTAATCTCAGTGCCATTACCCTGGTTTTGTGAAAAACATCTCTCACTCACACACACACACACACACACACACACACACCCCTGTGTTACAGCGTCATTGACTTAAATAATTTTCATGTTGAGAACATTCAAGTTGAGAACCCAAACGCCACTGCTGTGACCGCAGCTGTGCGAGACTTCAAAGGACAGGGTTAAAAGTTCACTTACTGAACAGTATATAAGGTTAAATCATTTAAGTAAATATCTTAAATAATATGTATAGCATGAGGACTTTTCACATTTAAAATAAATAAATAAATGAAAGTTTTTTCGCAGGGGGATTCCAGTCCCCATTAACCGCGAAAAACGAGGGATCACATAATATATATATATACACACACACACACACACACACACATATATAAGAATGATTTGGCCTGTCATACTCTCACAACTTGTGTTTCCTTGATTAATGGACATAAGTTGGAGGCAAACAGACCACAGAACAATGCATGTGACAAGAAAAGGGTTCAATGGTCAAATTGGAATCAGCAGCTGGAGAAAGTCCTTTATTTACTAGTAAGATGTACTTTGATTGGGACATAAGCTAGTTTGCTCTCAAAGCACATATTTTCCTTGTTTACAGGTCATTACAATAAAGCCACAGTAGTGCTCTATTTGTGTTTTATCCCCAATTCATATGTATGGTTTCTTTCCCTCTGTACTTGAATGAATAGATCACGAGAGGATTGGTAAAGACTCGTCCTACGAACAAGAGGGAAAGGTCCAGTTTGTGATCGATGCGGTCTACGCCATGGCTCACGCGCTGCACAACATGCACAAAGATCTCTGCCCAGGGAACGTTGGCCTCTGCTCCCAGATGGACACCATCAATGGCACATTACTGCTCAAATACATTCGAAATGTCAACTTCTTCGGTGTGTATCCATGAAATACCCATCCATCCATTTTCTGGAGCCGTTTATCCTCGTAAGGGTCGCAGGCTATCCCAGCTGACTTGGGGCAGTAGGAGGGAGACACCCTGAACTGGTTGCCAGCCAATTGTGGGGCACACAGAAAGGAACAACCATTCACACACTCAATTACACTAAAAAAAACGTACATTAAAAACTCGATCCTAAATCTCCTTTGAGATGTAACCTACATGACTGTTGGAACCGAGACATATTATACATTCAACTGTTCCTAACATGATACTTTTGTATCAGGAGCCATTTGTATCAAAATATTGCATTTTATGGGATAACTTTATAATTCCCCAATAAGGCACTAAAGCAACGTCCCCAGAGCAAGATTGAATACTTGCAGTACAATTCATACTTAAAGATGTTCTTACTGCCACTTCTGATTTAACTATGTTGTAATTAGTTGAGGCACTCAGCATCACTGTGGCATGGACATCTTAGTGAATAACTAATTTACTGGAGGAAATGAAACAGATCTAAAAAGTCTGTACTTACATTGCCGGGTAAACGTCATGATCAGAAGGAAGTGTTTGTTAATTTCTCAGCACAGTTAATCAAAAGGACTTACACGATTTCATTTAAAAATGAAATAAACACTGTTTAATAATGATAGAGAATCAGCGCCAGATGCTATCGTTAATAACTTTGCGTTCTTCACTTAGAGAGGAAATAAATATTTAGTAAAGTACTGTATTATTTTTCTTAAACAGGTTTATGTGGAAAGCATTATGCTGTATTTTATGACAAATTATTTAAACAATTTCATGTTTTTTTTTCCAGGTTTTTTCATAAGAAAGGAAAAATTCTATATTGCGGAAAGACATACTGTAAAGACTTGGGCAGAACTGGGTTACAAATTATTAGCTATCAGCAAGCCCTGCAGGAGCTTGAAAATGATCCTAATCATTTGAATCAGGTGTGTTTAAAAGAGCAGCATAGAAATCATGCAGGATTGCAGCCCTTGAGGACTGGAGTTTGAGACCTATGCTGTAAAGCCAGCAGCAGTCTCTGAGTGAACGTCACACGCGAGTGACAACGCGCAGCCGGAGGAATACGGCGAGGAGAAAAGAGCGTTGGGAAGGTATAGCTAAATCGGAATTTTGCATGTTTGCTCAACCCTGGGGTGACGTTTGAGGGCCATTACTCCGAGAGCAACCCCGGCCCTCCGTGTTCCCTGACTACGGACAGCGAATGGATAACAGTACAGTTACAATATGAGGTTTAATAATTAAAGATTTAAGCAATTATGGCTAGTACAGTAATATGTATCTCAAATATGTAAAGTAAAAATACTTTTCACATTTTGAAAATTAGGGTACCAAAATACACACTCACACAAAATCACTACTCACTTCGCAGGGATTTTTCGGTCCCCATTTACCCTTTACTGGGCACAGCGGCCACTTTCGACCAATAGTCTAAACAGGCAAAAACGGCCTTTATTAGGCACATTTTTTTTTTTTTTTAAGTGCTAAACAGGCAAGAATTTTCAGGATTTTAGAGAAATTTAGGGGTACAAATTTAAGCAATAGCTGTTACGGATGCGTTTGGCCATTTTGCCTGTAAACTATAGGCCAAAAGTGTCCGCTGTGCCCAGTAAAAGGTTAACGACAAAAACAAGGTAACACTGTATCTGCCATTAAAACATGTACCGAAGGCCCATAGAATAAAAAAAAGTATGCAATTTCTTGTAATTATGAATTATACATCTGTGTAGCACTATATCTTTTTTCAAAATATCTTTGAACACAACCAGCAATTCATACCTTTTCAATGCTATCTCATAATTATTCCATAAGTTAGCACATTTGACAAAAACACAAACTTGCTTTTTTTTACAGTATACCTACAGTTTTAGATATTTTTCTTTTAATAGTGTCTATATGTAAGTTCCAGCATAATTTTTCATCCAATATATCTTCAAGGAAAATGGTATCATTTCCTTTTTTTTTTAATTAAAATGATCATTAGTAATTTTGACTTGATATTTAATTTGTCTGGTATCAAAAATGATATGCGGTACAGTACTTTGTTTAAATGTCAGGTTGGTGAATCCTGTGTTAGAGACATTTTTTCTATACTTGTATCTGCCTACATTGAAGTCACTCAAATGCTATCACAACAGATCCAAACCATTGTGGGCCTCCAAGGTAACTGAGGCTCTTTTTTCAAGCTTTTGGAACTGTCAGCAAAAACAGATGAAGGTGCCGCTAATGGATCCTTTCATTAAGACGGCGGCAGATCACTAAACCTCATTCATTCATGTCCACAATTCTGCTATGCCCGAGGAGGGTCCAAAAGGTTTGCTTTGTAAAAGAAAAGATCAGAAAGAGAACAGAAACCTCAATGAAGACCTCAACGTGGTAATTAAAATCAGTGCTGTCGTTTGGCTGCACTCTGAGTACAACCTTGAAAATGACACGCGTTGGGGCAATAAGTGAAATGAAGGCGTGTGAAATGATATGGGTACATGAAGAGACAGCTGTGCGGACTCTTGTCAAATAACCAGGACAGCCTAGCCGTCAACATCTATTTGGTCCGATCATTAACACTAACAGCTTTGCAGAGTAGTTTTAATCTCTTGGCATTACAAGACCAAGGGATTTATGATTTTGCACATCACTGGGATTGGGCATTAAACAACAATGCGCAATTACAATCATGCGTTTGTTTTGTTTTCGTGTCGTCCGCAGGAATCGCTGGCAGACCCGTGGTTTTCAACGCGAACGGAGATGCTCCCGGTCGCTATGAAATCTACCAATACCAGATCAAAAATAACAGCACAGAGTATAAAATCATTGGCCACTGGACTGACCGTCTGCACTTGGATGTAAGGATCTCTTCCTTTATGATATACGGCCCTGAAAGGAAAAGCTTCAGCTGACATGACTGCATTTTGTGGTGGCGTAGTTACTTAAGAGTTCATGAACTCATAGACAAACAACATTTACTTTAATGTGGTAAGAGGGCAAGTAAAGCTTTTAGCATTGATTTTGTTTTAACATTTTGCTTCATCAGTTTAACTCCAGTTTAATCCTAAGCAAAACATCTGAACCCACAGTGTCACATCTGCGAAAATCACACTAGCACAGGAACAATGAGCATAGCTCATTTTTATGGTTATGAATCATTTATACTCAACCCCTCAGGTGCTCCTATTTTTGTTGCAGCACACAGCACAGGTATTCTACTGAATTATTGCAGACATCAAAGTCCTGTGTTTCTTTTGCTGACCGAACGATTTACCCAACACTGCTTGGCAGTAATCCCCCAGGAAAATCCTGAACGCCACGTGAAGATGTTAACTATAACTCAAAATTATATGATTAGATGTCGGGCTCCACTTCAGGTTTACGTTTTCCATTTACATTGACACTATCAAAGTGTAGAAACATGGATGACGCGCAAGAAATAAGCACATAATTACATGGCACGGTAACTCTTTTTTTTTTTTTATTGCATTTGGCGCCATCACTGTTGAGTACTCTACAATATGTTAATTTATTGATTATTACAACGATTGGACAATAATATATATTCCATTAGGTATATTTAGAAAAAATCAAAATAAATGTGGGCCCTTTTTTCATGCTTAGGCATAAGTCTTGCCATCGGCGCAGTGTAGGCATGGTTGAGGTGGGCCCAGACAGAGATATGTTAATTTGGTAGACAGGTGCAACTTGGTGCATTTTGACTGAGTTGGTCTACGCCATCTGTGTGTCAAAGCAAGCGGCTCCAGTTGTACAATCAGAGCACCCCCCTTTTTATCACTTTAAATGCGGCGCACCTGACTTGCCCTCACAGTCCAGAGAGGAAAAAAAGGGATAACTCACAACTTCACCCGAGAGGAATCTGATGCGCTTGTCCGGGAACGCAGAAAGTACGTACTGTATATATGGAATTGCAAATCGAGCTCCTCGGCCAGATGATCCAATAAAATCGGCGTAAAATACACCATATTTTAGGTAGGCTAAAATCTAGTCTATTTTTGTAACAAAATGGCAACTACTAACATATTTTATAACCAGTTTAACAATTGCGTAGCCAGTTCACCAAATTCACAAACTTGCTAAGCTAACCTTGCACTAGCACAAAAATTAAGGTGTGACTGTTTTTACGCCAAGCGCTGTCTACTTTCTGTGACCAAATTATCAGTGCGTCATGGGCACAGCAGCTATATGTGTGCCAGTATGCTTGGACCGGGGCAACACTGTCCCAAATGCGATACTAGGCCTGCGCTGGCACCAAAATGAAGAAACACACATTTTCACACTGGGCGCCAGTTCACTTATTTACTGTCTGCCCATAAATTGGACGTCTAAAGCTACCGTTGCCAGTGAATGAGATCATTTGTTCACAAACAGTAACAAACATTGTCATTTAATCCATTAATTTTTAAAGCTTTAATTCTGTCCTTCCTCCAACAGAGAGCTGAGATGCAGTGGCCAGGCGAAACCCATAAAGTGCCCTCCTCCATTTGCAGCCAACCCTGCCGTGCTGGCCAGCGCAAAAAGACTGTGAAAGGAATTCCCTGTTGTTGGCACTGTGAGAACTGTGATGGCTACCAGTACCAAGCAGACACATACACCTGCAAAATGTGTCGCTTTGACCTTCGGCCCAATGACAACCACACGGGCTGTGTTCCCATTCCTATTGTTAAGCTGGAGTGGAGCTCTCCATGGGCTGTCATCCCCGTCCTTATCGCGGTCCTGGGCATCATTGCAACCGTGTTTGTGCTTGTTACCTTTGTGCGCTACAACGACACGCCCATTGTGAAAGCATTAGGTCGAGAACTGAGCTATGTGCTCCTGACTGGCATCTTCTTGTGCTATGCCACAACATTCCTCATGATCTCCGCCCCTGATGTCTTTATATGTTCGCTGCGCAGGGTCTTCCTTGGCTTGGGTATGAGTATCAGCTATGCAGCCCTGCTCACGAAGACTAATCGTATCTACAGAATTTTTGAACAAGGCAAGATATCTGTCAGCACCCCCCGCTTCATCTCCCCGGCCTCACAGCTTATCATCACATTCAGCCTGATCTCAGTGCAACTCCTTGGGGTTTGCATCTGGTTTGGTGTTGACCCGTCGCAAGCCATCATCGACTACGAAGACCAGCGTACAGCGAATCCTGATAGGGCTCGTGGAGTTCTAAAGTGCGACATATCGGACCTTTCTCTCATCTGTCTCTTGGGATACAGCATGCTCCTCATGGTCACCTGCACAGTATATGCCATCAAGACCAGAGGGGTTCCGGAGACGTTTAACGAGGCCAAACCAATCGGCTTCACCATGTACACCACGTGCATAATATGGCTTGCCTTTATCCCCATCTTCTTTGGGACTTCACAATCAGCAGAAAAGGTAAACATATGAAGGAAACAAATCCAATGACTATGATTCGCTCAAATCATTATTTACCAATAGTACCATTGAACTCGCAAAATGTCAGCAAGCCTCTTAATTTGATTTGCACATGCTGGAATTCAGTGAATAATGATGACCCATTTTTCAGCTCTGCGACAGCAGTAAAATCCATCCACTATCTACCACTTCATCCAAGCTTGTTTTGCGGTGGCAGCAATTTTAGCAGGGAAGCCCAGACTTGCCTCTTCCCAGCCATTGCATCCTGCTCTTCCAGGGGGATCCCCAGGCGTTCACAGGCCAGCCGAGAGATATAGTCTTCTCTGGCGTGTCCTGCATTGACTCTGAGGCCTCCTCCCAGTGGGACATACCCGAAACATCTCAAGAGGGAGGCGTTCAGAAGGCATCCTGACCAGATGCCCAGGCCACTTCAGCTGGCTCCTCTTGATGTGGAGGAGCAATGGCTCTACTCTGAGTACCTCTAAGATTACCGAGCTTCTCAACCTATCTCTAAGGGAGAGCCCAGGGAGAGGAATTTGGCCGCTTGTATCCGGTATTTCGCTCCTTCGGTCATGACCCACAGCGTCTGACCATAGGTGAGGGAAATAACATATACTCAGTTGAGGCTCCTTCTGACAGGGGATTCTGCTTGACATTCCCAGTGTACCCTCACAAAATGTTTGATTCTACCAGGTCTGACTAGTATCTTCCCCCACCATCGGAGCCAGTTGACAGCTTCATCCTTCTCTTCATCTGACTGTCCAAAACATGCGGCCGCCAATCCGTTGATCATCGAACCGCAGCCATGGGTGTCCTGGTGCCAAGTGCACATATGGACACCCTTATTTTTAAATATAGTGTTTGTTATGGACAATCAATAACAAGCACAAAAGTCCAAATAACAAAACACCACTCGGTTTCAGGTCATGGGGACCGTTCCTCCAAATCACGCCCTTCCAGGTCTCACTGTCATTTCGTGCGTGAGAATTGAAGCCCCCCCCCCCCCCCCCCCCCCCCCCCCCAGTGAAACAAGGGAGCGCTCTCCAGCACACTCTCCAAGGTCTCCAAGGGGGGGTGGGGGGGGGGGGGGGGATACTCTGAGCTGTTTTTTGGTGCATAAGCACAACCAACAGTCCCCACTTGAATGTGGAGGGAGGCTACCCTCTCATCCCCCGGGGTCTACTCCAATGCACAGGGCACCAAGTCGGGGGGCAATCTAGCTGTGTGTGGAGGCGAGTCCCACTATATCTCGTCAGAACTTCTCGGGATTGCACACCAACTTAGGCTCCTTCCTTGCCAGAGGTGACATTCCATGACCCAAGGCCAAGAGCTACTGTTGCTTCTCTACCTGGGGATCGGTCCATCAAGATCGCCACATTTGGCATCATTTCCACTGCAAATGTGAGGTGCACTGAGCTCCCCAAAACAATTAAAAAAACAAATTAATGAATTTAAAAAACACCAAAAAAAATTATTTTGGGTAAAGGGACGATGTCTGTCACTGCTTCATTTTTGCAGTCTGTAGCTGTTTCTGACTCCCAGCTGTTAGCTGCAGCTGTCATTGGTCTTAGTGAGCAAAATGTCCTCGTGCTGTGATCTACCCTCAAGGCAAAAACAAATAAGCAGCCTGTAAAAATACCCATCAAGAGATGCTTCTATTTGTGGACAAACGGATGTTCGAAAATGCCTAATGCATAATATTATAATGCATAATATTTTTCTCAGTAAAAGAAAATAATTGGGAATATATTATTTTGACTCAACACAGGGATAAAAAGCCTGCTTAATTAGAGGACTACAGAAACCAAATAATTACTGTAAAGTGGTTGAAATTGTTGAAAGGCACACATTGGTCAATTTTAAACTAAACCCAGTCTTGAAATAATTATTCAATTATAAAAATAATGAATTACTATTTTGATAGTTAGTTGTCGATTAATTGTTGCAGTCCTACTTGTAGTTTGGTGTTCTTGTGACCAATCCTCCACATGTCCTGACAGACTTTGTATGCGGTGCAGATACAAGAAGCTGCAAATGTCCCCATTCAGTTGTGACTAATGCCTATGGATGGGACACATTTTTTACATGTGCCATCACGCCTCAGCTAATAATTCTTGGATGTGTTATGTCTCTTCTATAATGCAGATGTACATCCAAACCACAACCTTGACCATCTCTGTCAGCCTCAGTGCATCCGTCTCTCTGGGAATGCTCTACATGCCCAAGGTCTATGTGGTTCTCTTTCATCCGGAGCAGAACATACCAAAGCGCAAACACAGCCTGAAGGCTGTGGTCACTGCAGCCACCATGTCCAACAAGTTTAACCCAAAAGGTGGTCTGAGGCCTAATGGGGAGGCAAAGTCAGAGCTCTGTGAAAGTCTGGAAACACAAGGTTGGTGCCGCTCAACCAAATAAAGGAAAGAATTCTCGTGGCTTTGAATGTCCGATGATTTGTTTATCCAGTACCTAATGTCCACAATGTCTCGTAAGCTACAAATATTCAATGGCTGTTATCCTTTACATCTGCAGTTTGGGATAATACGTCCCAACCCTGTACAAAGCTTTGTGGAACTGAGTAATTTAAAGATCTTTTGTTTGATCCTGCCGAGAAGTCAACTAATCAATACAAAAACAGAAAAGGAAAATCAGGTAACTTGTCCATATTTCACCAGGTTGGTTGAAAATCTGCTTCCTAGGGCACACACAAAATAGAAGTTGACGTTCGGATTCCTAAATCCATTCCATTTGGATTCACAAGAGCCCCATTTTGGCAGACTGGCGCTTGTAAGCAAATTCAATTTCCTGCAGACAAAAGTGTAGTTTCCAGTGTTTGGGAAAATGGCAGACCACATTGCGCCTTTCTGGGCATCTTGGCAAACAGAGATGCCACTCACGCTGACACATCTGACATCTGACAAAGAATTGACTGCACTATGCATAGAAAAAGGCGTGTACCAGAATTTTTACTGTGGCGCGAGTCCAGTTTAGCAATGTGTGATTTTTGCAGACTACTCGATGCCCCAATTGGTTCTTTGTCGTAATTGTATTGCACACCCACGCCTATTGTATTGCAATTTTGTAAAACCAACGTAGACTATGTTAGAGCAAATGAAAATCAGACAGATTTGATCTCATTGTAGTTTGTATTTTGTATTGTAGCCTATGTGGCAACAGCATGTGACAATTCCACTGTTTTTTTAAATAATATTAGTAGATGCTCCATCAGTTATATAGCGTGTTTCTACCTTTGGCACTCAAAAAGCTTTACACTGACTACTCATTTACCTACTGATGATGCATCATCAGGAGCATCTGGTGGTTCAGTGTCTCGCTGAAGGACACATTTTGATATGGTCGCAGCAATCGGGGATCAGGCGAGCAGCTGTTGACCGCTCCACCACTGAGCCACCGCAAATAAATTCACTGAGCAAATTCTAATCATCATCATCTTCTCAGAAATGTGTTTTAATAATAATCTTTTTGGAGGGCGCTGACGCCTAAAGGTTGTAGACACCCAGTCTACCATCGTCAAGCTGTGTGACTCGACAAAATTGTACAGTCATTTCTTACACACATATTGACATCAGCAAGGATGAGATAAAAGTAGGTTTCCACAGGCAAGTATTCTAAGGCTAGGTTCTCACTGCAGCTCGAAGTGACCCAATTCAGATTTTTTTATTGCCCCTATCTGATCTGTATCTGATTTTTTGACGGCAGTGTGAAGGACACAGATCTGATTGTTTCAAATGCGACCTAGGCCACTTGGACATGTGGTACTAAATCCGATCTTTTGACATGCGACTTCAGTTCGAACGGCCAGGTCGCATTCATCCGACTTGCACGCCACAAACGAGGGACAAACGTCACAATTCTGCGCAGGCAGGTTGGAAAAAACAAAACAATAGTGGACGGGGTGAAGACCACTCAGTGAAGTGAGCGCAAGGTGTAATGTGTCTCTCTGTCTCTTTCTCTCGCTCACTCGTACTTGCTGGCTAATATAGCAAGCAAGCGAGACATTGCTGGCACTGCACAAAATGCCATGACCAAAAAAAAACATCCTTCCCCTCTTTAATTTGCTCCTTTAATTTAACACATTGACAATGTTGTGGCTCCACTACGACAGCCATTTCAACATGGCCAAGTACTTCTGTGAGCATGTTAAGTGTGTGTTTTGAAAAGCCAAAAACCTCCAGACATCAAGCTTGCTAGTTTCAATGCTTTAGTGCTTGATAAAATTTCATATGGCAAGAGAAGTAATGGGAATTTCTGAGAAAAAACAAAAGATCGGGCTATGAACAGGACTATCAGTTTGATATTGAGTAACCGTTTTTTGTTGTTGTTTTTTTTCTTTCATTCAGCTCTACAAAAATGTTCCATCGGCTGTAAACCACAATAGGTAATCAGGGGACGTGACAGGTAGCCCACACCTGGCTGATTTTGGAAGGATTGACGCCAAGTGTTGCAAAATTAATTTTGCCCCCCAATCACCGATATAAAGTGTATGAAAAGGCGGTCTTCGTGTGGGGGATCGATTGAATCAAGCAGCCAAGCACAATAAAGTCCTGATTTTATTCACTGACAAACACAACCGTGTGAAATATTATGTACTGCGACTAACAAACATACACGCACACATCAATTTCTGCTTTTTCTGCAACCTCGTCGTTCCAGCTAGCGAAATCCTTGTACATGCTGACTATCATACTCTGCCTTGAATGGAGTAAGCTAACAAATGTTATGTATGTCTGTGTCAGACGGTGTTGAGGGAGGGGAGCCTTGTGAGGGATCTTAGGTTCTCAGGTAACACACTATATTCTCTTCTTTTTTTTATCTTTACGTTTATGCTGATGCTCACTTGCAAAAGCACAGCCCTGGAAACATTTACCTCTTACTTGATTAGCACACATTGGCAATAAAGTTGCTGTGTGGTGCTCCCAGCCAACCAGTACTGTAAAGCTGATGTGTGGACATGGAAACTTTCTCCCCATTTGCCGGTTGACAAAACGAGGGACGTGTCTTCATGGGACATCAACAAAAATAAATGCAAACTACAGAAGACAGATGGCTACAATTCTTTCTGTACTGTCTGTTCTTTATATTGGCAACACAGCCATAAATATTCAAATATGATTCATTTATCAATGTTCTTTTTGACGCAAATGCTTTGCACAAAAAGGCTACAATTCCTTCTCTACTCAGCCTGCTGCTCACACATTTTGAAGCATGACATCACCTTGTCCCTGGCACCACTGGCCTAATGCGGGTACTCATCTTCTTTCTGACATGAAAGGCTGATTAGTACAATGATTAACACAGCGTAATCACTTGGTTGAGCTTTGACACACTGCGATTATTTGCTGGTTTGATGCACAGGTCACATATGATTGCATGAACTGGACCAGCATGCCAAAGAGTGATGCTTCTACCAAACATTAATGGGACACTTAACTGCCAAAAATTACATTCATTATCAACACCTAATTTCATTCATTTTAATGCAGATTTTGCATCTGCATAACCGGTTAAAAACACAAAATCCTCAACTAGACCTCTCAGTACCAAATAACCAGAAGAAAAATTCTCCACAAATACTTGTAAATTAATCAGTAGAAATTTCACAACATCTTAGTAAACGTAAAGCACATTACATGTTACAAAGACTAAACCGTAATCGAGTAAGAGAACAATTTGTCTTTGACGCAGCCTCTTTTGAAATCCCTTTTATCGCAAATTGTCTTGATTAGAAAATCCGGTAAAATGGTTGAGAAAAGAGAAGCTTTATTTTTCTTCCTATATTTGATGAAAGCATCCATACATATAACTTATCCGTCAGGACAGCAACATGAGTGTACAATTTTGCCATTTAAAGCCAATTTGCATATCAACTAATGAGCATTATTAACTGTGTTCTTCTGGTTGTCCGTGTTACCCCTGCAGCATTGGCCTCCAAGCAGACGTACATAAGCTACAGTAACCATGCCATCTAAGAGTGAGCCGACTGCCGACCGGACGAGAGATACTGGCAGCGCTGCTGCTGCAGCAGGGAGCCAAGAGGGGACTGAAAGGATGCCATATTTTTTGAAGAATAAATGCCACTTTACACAAAAATGAGTCTAATGCAAGCAAGATGAGCGATGAAATAAACGGACCATTCATTTTCCTATTCACTGGGTTGTGATGTTTCCAGATGCAGGATGAATGTCCCACCTGAAACCCAAAGTATTTTTTTTTTTTCTTTCAGGGGTAAATAGCACACGTTTCAAACATTCTCAGTTGAGCCATTAGACTCATTTGAAAAAAAAAAAACAAAAAAGCTTGGTAGCTGGGAGTGGAGCTATCCCTTTTTTTGCAGTTGGTAAATGATACTGGAGTTACTACTCGTCAAGCTGTACATGCCTTACATAAGTTTGAGTATCACAACATAAACTAATCATATCTGGCAACAAAAGAAAAAAAAAGTCATTTTTATTTATTTTTGTTTCCTATCTGTGTTTCATGATTATGTCAACATCAGTATCATTTTTTTTGGCAAAGCTAGTGTACAGTCCCAAGGCATGCTTGTGGCTGCGTCACACGTACTGTGCTGTGTTGTCAATGGAATGCTATGTGCCATGATTGTCATTAAGAGTGGAGACCATCGGCCACACTCTGGTATTTAAATGGGAAAAGGAGTCCAACAAAACATAGGTTGAAGTTGTGGAGTCTACCTCTAACATCCAGACTTTAATGGCCCTTATTTATCATTCCAAAACTTAGGTGGATGAAAAGACGTTTGATGTACTTTCTGTTCGAACAAATAGAACACGTGATTTACTTCTGTTCAACAATATACAGTCTTCTTTTATTTTTTATCGATATTTGCCCCTAACATTAATTTGGAAACTGATTTTGATATTCACAGTTTCATATATTTGACATTATAAGCAGCTCCGGGTTCTAAGGCCAAACTCGTTGAACAGGTATTTTGGGGGAAATTTTCCATGTATAGAGAGGACAGTTATTCCATTGAATAATCGATTAATTATCTTCTGCTATAATTTGCCTGTGCTAACCAGTTAGCAAGCGTGATCAACATTTACATTAAGGTCAACAAACACTAACTGTCATTCATTTCACACATACAAATCATGATTGCATTATATGTACATTATGCATGTAATAGTGTCATTAAAGTCACTTACAGATGGTACATCAATGATACTCCATGAGTAAATTTGATAATGGAGCTATGATTAAGCTATCGAGGTTAATCAAATTTTATATATGGACACCTTTATGTTTGAAAATAGTATTTGTTGTGGACAAAACGTGAAGATCGCGGGGGGGGGCGGGGCTTTTTCCGGCCCTCCGGGTCCCACTGTCATTTCCCGCATAAACATTGATGTCATGGGGAGTCCCCAGAGGGCGTGCACACCCTCCAATGTACCAAACAACAGTCAGGCCGCCCCCCCAACTGAAGGCAAGGCAGGGTACCCTCTCGTCCACCGGGGTGAACCCCAATGTACACCGAGCTGTGAGGCAATAAGTATGCCCGCACCGCTAGAGCGGAAGGCACTCTAACTCTTGTTGAGAGGACAGGTACCAGAACGCAAGCTATGCGTGGAGGCAAGTCTGACTATGTCTAGCCGGAACTTTTCCGCTTTAAACACCAGCTCAGGCTCCTTTCATTCCATGTCCCTAGAGCTAGCTTCTGTCCCTGTCCCCACTACTGACTGCCACTCAGCTCACACTGCACCCGATCCCTTTGGCCCCTCCCACTGGTAGTCAGCCCATGGAGAAGGAAGACCCCTGTTGTCCTTTCAAGCCGTGCCTGGCCATTTCCAGGCCTGGCTCCTGAGAGGGAGCTCCAATGACCCACATCCTGGCAAGGGAACACTGAATCCATTCGTGTTTTTCTTCCTGAGGTGTGTATGAACCGTGCTAAGTCTGGTCCCTCACCCAGGACTGCTTTGCCATCGGTGACCCTGCCAGGGCATAAAGCTCCAAACAAGTCCAAGGATCATTGGGATCATCTCATGGAGGGGACGTGAACTGCATATATACTGCATACACGTAATTTTACAAATAGTTTGATTTTTTTCCTTGTTGGGCCATGAGTTCAATGGGTAACACCATCAAACATGATGAGAAAGCCAGCCAAAGCTTCAAAACCAAATCATGTATGGCAGTAGTCCTCAAAGTGTCGACCCCGATAGACCGTTCACCCACTGAGGTCGTGTGGAGAGAAGAAAAAAAAATCAAGTCAGCAGAAAATAATAAAATCAATAGCAAATAAAACCACAGTGTTTTTTACATCGGGAGCTTTTCTGCGAGGAAACGATGATCAAGTTGACAGTTAAATTTCAAAAGAACAGTGTACTAGGGTGTTTGTTTCTTACATCACTTGTTCTGGTGCAGGTCATTTTCAAGCAATGACTGACCTTCTCACAGCGTTTGGCTGCTTTACTATAATGAAGAAGATTGGTAGGCAGTGCATTCTCCCCATGTATTTCATTGCACTTGTGGGCCATTGCCATTACTCAATTCCCGGTAAATGTGTCAACCCTGCCTGGGTCATTTTACTCCTTGTTTAGCGGTGGAGGGGCTACCTAATTATTATATTGGTGCTAAGCTGTATTAGCCAACCACCATTGGACAAATTTGCCAAAAATCTCATTTTGCTGTTGTGGACTCAATCTCGTGACACATGTCGTCTTGTGGGCTTTGTGTCTTGTCCCATCCCTGCTGCGTACATCTGCAAGAAAGGTGTATGTAGAAAAGAGTTGGGCAAACATGGTCCTGGCAAAGCTTCAAGGCGGCTATTTTTAGTCAATCTGTTTTTTAAGTCAACTTTGTTGAGCGTTTTCCTCTCAGCTTTAGTTAGTTTGATATCTAAATTATTTTCCATGTACAAAGTTTATCTATAAAAACAAATTTTCCAATTGCTGTCAGCTGAAAATGACATCACATTTGCCCAAACCTCAGGTGACGTCCAATCCTTCCTCACCTGTTATCTGGGCTTGTTCATGTGAGATTCACGAGCAGATGCGAGCAAATGTGATATCAATTTCAAGCAAAGGCTAGTGGAAAAATGTTTTTGAAGGTATCTAATTTACATGAAAAATCAATTCAGATGCTTTTGGAGGAAAACGTACATTTAGAAGTTGCCATTGCACAAGTTGATAAATAAGAGCCATTATCTTCATTTTCTGCTCCGACCTTTCATCTTCCATTGGGACGTTCATGGTGTTGTTTCCTTCGCGTAATGTCTCAGTGCATTCTGTTCAAACACTATGGAAGAGCTCTGTGTACAAAATCTCAGTGTGTTATCTCCATTTCTGTCTATTGTCTCTAGTTCTCCTTCAATATCCCTCATAAAACAAGCAACTCTGGAATTTGTCACAACAAAACTTATCCTCAGCGATGCAGAATATGTATGTTGCATGTCAAAAAATGTACAGTAATGTGAATAATTTGATATTCAGGTCCGATGTCCGGGAAGGAAAATATTGCAAAAGAATTATAACTAACCAACACATTTGGTTTAATCAAAAGTTCTTGTAGCTTTCAGCTTGAAAAAAATTTGACGGTGTTGCTGCAAAAGCTTTTTTTTTTCTATCATTTGCATTAAAGTATTGTTTGTGAGAAATTGTTTAGTGCAAAGGAATAAAATCAACAGTTTTTTTGTCACAATATTGCTTTTATTTTTTTGAAAACATTATGCGTTTCAAGATAGAATACGTTAAATGTGGGGTGAAACTTCTGTAAGTGGCAAGTAAACGTACATTTCCATGTGGTTTGATCATGTTCGCTTTAGGTGTGGGAAGTATTAAAAAAAATACAAGAAATAAATACAGTGCCTGGATATTTATGAATCATATATGAAAGAGAATACAGATGTTTAGAAGCATGTTCATTTTTATATGAGATGTTTCTATTAAAAGCACACTTTTTAAACTAACTATGTTGTTTTGTTTCCTCTTTGCATTATAAAAAATATCAAAGTACTGTATTACAGTAAATAAAGGTGATAAAGAAAAGAAAGGTCCCTTCATAGATAAGAAATATTTTACGTAGATATGCCATCCACATTCAAGGCATTACTGTGTTTTTCAATATCTGGTCAAGTTAGGTGACCTTGATGTGCAGCCTTGGACAAAATTTGAAAAAAAAAAAAAACAGTAAAAAATAATAGAACTCTGAGGAATATTTAATGAAAAGTAGTGACTATGGTACTGTTTTTTTTTTTTTTTTTTTACATGTGCGACCAGGGTGAAATTGATGCCTAAGTCGTCACTGGCAAAATGTACCGTGTTTTCCACACTAAGGCGCACCCAAAAGCCTGATTTTTTTTTTTTAAGCTGACGGTGCGCCTTATAATCCGGTGCGCCTTATATATGGTTCAAATCATGTGCTGACTGCATAAAATATAGTTTATGCCTAAAAAATCCAGTTCAGTTGGCCCGAGGGTATTAAAGCCAACACGACCAACACGATTAATTAACTTGATTTGCAGGCCCAACACAATTTTTTTTTTTTTTTTGAGGGCTTAAGAGTGTGTGGCCCCACACTCATGTTTGTCGTTTAAATTTCCCTGATATTCGTTTATTCGTAACTTCTTTGTGTTCCATATCGTTCCATAACAGCGGGTCAAAAATATATAATGCACGCCGAGGAAAAAATGAAAAAGACAGCGGCGCCAGCCTTCACCCGCGCTTGGATTTAAACTCACACCATTGCATGTTTGTCGTTTAAATTTCCCTGACTTTCGTTGATTCCTAACTTCTTTGTGCTCCATATCGTAACAGCGGGTCAAAAATATATAATGCACGCCGAGGAAAAAATGAAAAAGACCTTCAGCCTTCACCCACGCTTGGCTTCAAACTCATACCG
This sequence comes from Hippichthys cyanospilos, assembly GCF_059441005.1. Lineage (NCBI taxonomy): Eukaryota > Metazoa > Chordata > Actinopteri > Syngnathiformes > Syngnathidae > Hippichthys > Hippichthys cyanospilos. The sequence continues at coordinate 20,589,302 of NC_142370.1, forward strand.
TTGCATGTTTGGCGTTTAAATTTCCCTGAATTCCGTTTATTCGTAACTTCTTTGTGCTCCATAACCAAATAGCTAGTCAAAAGTATATAATGCATGCGGAGGGGAAAATCAAAAGAATTGCGGAGCAGCTTTCACAAGTGCATGGCTTGATCTGGATCTATTCTGAGCTCTGTTTAGAAGTTAAATAGCAATTACCAATAACGCATTCTCTGTTTTATCTGATTTTTGTTAATAACAAATATTTCTTAGTATAATATCCATACAACGCTTATTTTGTATGAATAAAGTTTATATTCTATTAATAAAGTTTGATGAATTTGCTGATTGTTTTTCATACATTCCCTTTAGTGAAGCACCATCTAGTGGCTGCATATTGCAACTCTATCTAGTGGATGCATAATGCATCCCCAGCCAGTACTATGGTTTCAACTCTATGTGTGCCTTATAATCCGCTGCGCCTTATATATGGCGTTTTTTAGAAACTGGGCCGTTCAGTGATGGTGCGCCTTATAATTCGCTGCGCCCTATAGCGCGGAAAATACGGTACTCTAATTTACATGGTGTTTTCTAAATTGTGCTGTGATGCTCACTTAATATAGAGCATAACTCTTACCCTATGCACACACACACTAATATATGCTTGTCTCTTCCTCTTTTACACATTTACCATTTTCCGTAGCTATAACAGGCATTGCAGCCTCCGGAGGAGTGCCACCCCCCATGTAATATCATTTAATGATAACTAGACCTACGATTACATTTAAAATGTATTGTTGCTCGTTAACGCACGCATTTGCAAGTTTTTGAAATTTATAATCATTAAATGAATTCCTTTTTAATGAAAAACGGTCTCAATCTTGCACATTGGGCCTTTAAGCTAAATTTCAATATGAATATGCATACGATAATTGCACTACATTTAAACATGCAGTAAAGACGTTTTCCTGGGAAATAAAAAAAAAAAAAAATCCCATTACCAACAACTAATTAACTTGTCAGATGGTTCACTTTGAGTGCCGATAAGAGGACGACTGTGAAGGCTTATTGACCTTTCGGGAAGAAATCAAGGAAAATGATGACATACAACATACAAGACTCTCCTCCTTCCGATGCCCTCTTGTAACCACTTTCAATAATGAGGCATCTTTGCAAACAATTATGTGATCATTTGTCCTTAGACGAGATACATTAAAGCAATTACAAGCTGCCATCATTGATTCTGAAATGCATTTTAAGCCTGAGGTCTCACTCCAGCAAGTGTACACAGATAAATATTGACCCAGGGTATGATGATTGGTGAACATATCAGCTCCATATGCACTGCACCACGTTGATTTTTTTTTTTTTTTTTTTTTGTGCTTTCACTGATAAGCAAACGTTGCATGGGCATCATGCCCTGCAATGTGAACATTGCCTCACAGTAAATGTAATTTGTTGTTTTTTGGAAGTGTACATCACTTGAAACTTTAAGATGCAACCAGTCATATAGTAAAATATGGCCTACATCAAGTATATAATTTTATCATTCAAATCCATCCATCCATTATCTATAGCCACTTATCTTCACTAGGGTCGCGGGATTGCTGGCCTATCTCAGCTGGCTTTGGTCGGTAGGCAAGGGACACCCTGAACTGGATGCCAGCCAATCACAGGACACAGAGACAAACAACCATCCAAGCACCCAATTATACCTGAGGACACTTTTGTGTGTCCTATACACCTGCCATGCATGTTTTTGGAGTGCGGGGGGAAGCCTAAGTGCACCCACACAGGCTCGGGGAGAACATGCAATCTCCATTCAGGAAGGCCGGAGCCAGCAGGATTCGAACACGGGTGACTTAACTGTGAGGCAGACAAGGTAACCACTGTGCTGCCGAGCCGCCTGACATCGAAATCCCTATTGTGCAAAGTATTAAATACTGTTCAAAAGAACATTAAGAGAATACTGTACAAGGGCATACAAGGCTCTCTCTGTTTGAAGAATCACTTTAATAATTCCACTCTTAAGCGGCACAGATATGTTGTTTATTTCCTCACGAGGAAAGCGTTAAATGTAGCGTGAGATTTAATGTAAGTACGCAGATGACACTACTCATCGCGCTGATCACTGGTGGGGTCGAGACAGCATATAGGAAAGAAGCGGCAGATCCTGTAGCCTGGTGTCACAGCAACAACCTCCACCTCAACACAGACAAGACCAAAGAACTGATCATTCAGCAAAGGCGGCAGATTGAGCTGCACAAACCACCACTAGCCATCAATGGGACAGAGGTGAAGGGGGTAAAAGCTTTCGAATTCCTCGGCGCCTATATCAGCGAGGATCTCAACTGGTCCCACAACACTCGACAGAGCATCAAGAAGTCCCATCAGAGACTGTATTTTCTGGCATTCCAGCAAAGATTCTCAATGAATTCTACAAATGTACAGACCAAAGTGTCCTGTCCTCCTCCATCAAAGTTTAGTACGGCAATTATACATCAAAAGACAGGAAGGTTCTCCAGCTTGGGATCAAGACCTCACAGCGCATCTGTGGAGTAGCCTTCCCCTCACTGCAGGACAATTACTACACCTGGGTTCTGCAGAGGACACACAACCTCATCAGGGACAATACTCACCCACAACACAACCTGTTTGAACTGCTGCCATCAGGCAGACGCTACAGGAGCCTGAGGGTCAGGACTGCCAGGCTGGCAAACAGCTTCTATGCGGATCCTGAACAAATCTCTCACGCACTAATCTGTCCCTTCACCAATCATTTTAATGGAGGCACAAATGCACTTTACAACCCTGCACGGTTAGCCGTTAATTACATAATATTTTGCACATTCCTCATATGTATACAGTCTTCACTCATTCTACTCCATAATATGCTTATAATGTAATGTAATGTAATGTAATGTTATTATTGCTCTTACTGTTGTTTTGTTTGTTTGTTTTGGGTTTCGTTTTGTTTGGGTGGGCAGATGCACATCCCTACCAGCAAGAAAAGGTGAAGCTCTTGCAGTAGGTAACGTTTCATAGGTACTGCATCTCATTAGTTCTTAATGCTCCTGATTTACATTGCAGTATATGGATCGGAAAAACATGGTACCGTACACTGTAAAAACAAAATGCTAAAACATAAACATCGTTTCTATGTTTTCATTTTCTGGGATGCACAATAAATCACAATGATGAGGTCACCTGTACTGTATTATGGCCTATTACAGTAGACCTGCAGAAGGAAATACATTTCGACCATAAAAAGATAGTAACTTATAAGTAAGTTATTAACGTATTCCCTACTATTGATGGTGATAGACGTCACAGATCTGTTTTTACTGGGCTGGCCATCGGCAGCTATATACCGTAAGTAAAAAAAATAGCCTCCGTATTTCTCCAAGTACGAGCGACTTCGCTTATAAGTCGAACCCCCCTTTTGTTTAACATCAATTTGGATGAATTTTACAAAAATACGATTATAAGTCTACCCCTGCCTTTATTGGTTACATTGATCATGGCTGTCCAATTATAAAACATGCTGTTATTAAAATGACGAAATAACAGTGCTCATAGACGCATTTCTTCATGGTATACCAAAAAATATGCTATTGCGGTTATGGGGGAGAAGGTTTGGGGCGTAAACGAGACAAGTGCATAATGTGCGCATAAATGCAAATGCTGAAACTGATGTTGCAATAATAAAATGATTTGAAGTTTCAAATGTTTATTTTTTTTGACACATATTAATTTGTTGAAAAGCCCTGAAAGTAATCATCACCATCTGAAAAGCCAAATAGCTACTCCCTTTTAACTCCCGGACATCCACTCCTATTTCCTCGTCAATTGTTCAAACATCCCCGTTACTCTTCCATGGGTAGTCATCTTTGGACCAATTCAATTTGTTTGAGGTGGAGGTCCACAAAGATGGTTTGCTGATCATCTTACTTGGCATGTTCTGTACCTAAGTGACGACGATTGAGAGATCAGAGCACAAAAGCTTCCTCTTAGCTGCCCTCCCCACCTGCCAAAATCCATGTTCAACCACACATCTAAGCGCTAAATGAGACAAGTCAAGCCGTCTTTTCCTTTACATAATGTGTCAAAGTTCACCAAAGAATTGATCCACGCAAGAGGCAATTGCCGGAAGTTCCATCCGAGTGCTCTATAATGATGAATACTATATCAAATTAGAGGTATATATAATCATTTTAGAAAATGAAATGATATGACTTATTTCACATTCGAATTAATGTTATTCAAACACAGATTTGTGGGAAAAAAGCTCTGTTTTGAATTATTCAATAATGAATCCAAAATGTTAACAATGAGGAAAAAACTCTATACTTGTACTTGTCATGTCTGTGTGGGCTAGTTGGGTTTTTGTTATGAGTTTTCGGGTCTCTGTTTTGTTGGGGAGGCTGTTTACTGCTGTCAGGGTTCTTGTTCTGTTTTCTTCGTTCGTCTATTTAGTATGATTTACTCCACCTGTCGTCCGCGTGTCCCCGCCCCAGTGTTTCAACTCATCGGTTTCTTCTGCCTCTTATTTCCCATCCACCCTCCCATGTTGCATGTTTCCCTAATTAGTCTATGTCTATTTAAGCCTCAGTTTGGGGTCAGTCAGTGTCGGGTCATTGTCTGATGTCCATGTCTGTGTCCGTTGTTTTACTCAAGTCCGTCCGTAAGTGCGTGTCCTTTTTCCGAGCTCCCCTTCGTCTCCCCGCCGCTGCTTCTCATTAGTTCGGTTTCTGTCTCGAGTCTTGCTTTGTATTTCACCTTCATTTTTGCCTTTGTTGGATATTTGGCTTCAGATATTATTAAACTACAGTGGGCTCCCGGTTTACGAACCCCCTTACGATGTGGACCGCGCCGTTTTTTTGTCCATCTCTTACGCACAAACCTTTCGTCTTACGAACCATCCAACATGCTGGTAAGTGTGTCCGCACTATTTTTTTCGCTTTGCTGCATCAACAAAAAGAACTTTTCTCGCATGTCACAGAAATGCAGATGTGCTATTGGTCGATTAAGGTCACAGTCACGGTCTCAGCCACGGAGATGCCGATATGCTATTGGCCGGCGTCACGTCAATCACAGAAATGCCGATATGCTATTGGCCGAACGCCCTCATCTAGCTTGAAGGCACGAGCTGGTCGGTGTGTTATGAAGACTTTGCAAACTTTATCTGTTAGACATGGCTTCTAAAATTGCAAGTGGCGGTAAAGGAAGAAGTAAGAGGATGATGACAATAGAAACCAAGCAGGAGATAATAAAAAAAATACAAAGGAGGCGCACGCATAGTTAACCTTGCTAGTGAGTATGGCCGTAACCGCTCCACAATCGGTACAATTCTCAAGAACAAGAAAGATATTAAAGCAAGCAAGTCTTCTAAGGTCATGACTTTCCTTGCCAGGGTACGGACCGCGGTCAACAACAAAATGGAGAGGCTTCTTCTATTATGGATTAAAGAGAAGGAAATCGCCGGTGATATGTTTTAGTTTGAGAAAAGTTCTTGTTTAAGAAAATCAATAAATTCTACGGGTTGGTCTCTGCTCACCTCCATCTCCACTCAGCTCAAGTCACGTCGCCCCAAAGGTAAATGTCATTTTTCCTTTGTATATTTATTTTATTTAATTTAACTGTACAGTAGATTATGTTACTAATTTTTAATATGTGTATAAAGTCGTGATGTTTTTACCTAAGGTTTTTGCACGCGTTGCACGCATTCACTAATTAACATTGGTTTGGATTGCCTGTCATACGGCGAATTCGAGTTACGAGGCGAGCCGCTGAACGGATTAAGTTCGTAACACTGGGGCCCGCCTTATTTGTTTTTGAGTATTCCTCCTCCCGGCTTCCCTGCCTCTTTTGGATCCCCTTCTTCCACACGTCCACTCACTGTGCCCCATCGTGACAGAACTCTGAGAAATACGGGTATAGATATAATATCTATTTAAAACTGCAGCACATGTCTTGAGCAAAGCTGGGCAAATTGCAGAAGGGAGAGGACAAGTATTCATGACAAATACTGTTCATTGGTGCACTCCATTACATATCCATTCATGGAGGTGAGCCTATTATCTGATCCTCCCCAGTTCTGCATATAAAGACTAATGGCTCCTGAGAAGACTTACTCAAATAGTTCTTGCAAGGCTACCCACTTTGAGTATCAATTTGCTTGAACTTGACTCGAGCATCTGTCTGTGCTTCTTTTTAAAGGCTAAAAGGTCTTGTGAATCAAAGTGTGGCACTCTGTATTTCAGCATCAGTTTTGGTGACAACTTTACTGCAATTCTTGCCAACAAGTGGAGGGCTTTATGAGCATTCTCCATCAAACAATCAGATGCATGACAATTCATGCACAAATCTGATTAGCACTGAAATTCAACTTTGGTCATAAACTATCTTTGAAACTTTAAATTACTCAGGCATAAAACCAATTATGCATAATAGCCCTTTTCTGGAGCCTGAATAGTAGTCACAGAATCCAATGCAGCACAATAGAACCCAATTGAGAGGGTATTCTCTATTATGAATGCGAGATCAGCGAACCACTTTAAAAATTACAGAAAAAATGCACACTGAAAGGAAAGAAGGAGTTTGTGCGGCAAACTATATTGTATATATATCATCATTTGCTTGTGAAATGGATGTAGTATAATATTAGTGTGCAAAGAAGAAGCAATAAGTTTGCATTATTGCTCAAATACAAACTGCCAGGATCCCAAAAGGGGAAAATGTATTTCTATCAGAGCACATGTACAGTGTTGCACACAAATAGCATACTGTGGCGAGGCGAAGAAACCACACGTTGCTGTGCTAGTGGTGCTCTTTACTCTTCGCATGCCATCACAAAACTGATACAACAGAGTCCAAAACAGCAAAGACAAAGCCAACAGGTTCAAAGCAACAAAGGATCATAGCGACATGCCTACTGGGTGAGAGACATGGTCCTAGTGTCCGCCACACAGCTCCCCCCCGAACACCCAGAAAGGCATAACGGAAAACCCCACAGGGTATTCACCAGTCTGGCACCCTGAGACTCAGTCCGGTCCTGGGCGGTGTATGTGACACCAGGGCCCCAGGTGCGACGGGAGTAAGGGTGAGACGCTCAGCGTGAAAACCATGAGGTAGCGTTGGCAAAGGGCAGGAGCCGGAGTGGCAGTGCTGACCCGCATGCTGGCAGGCACGGTGGCTTCCGAGGGACGGCCGGTCACGGCTGCGTCCCAGTCTGTGCCTGGGCATGAACCTGCTGCGGCACCAACACCAGCTGACCCGCTCCGATGTATACTCGGACCATACTTGCGGGCATGGTGAATCGGAGGGGCGGCTGAATGATGGTGGCTGGAGGCCTACTGCTGAGGCCAAACGGACATCGGTAGTAAATGAGGCCGCCCGGCTGGAAGATCCCGGTCGACGGCCAGGGACTCCGAAATTGGACTGCACAGCCGTTCTCACCAGCGCCCGTACCAGCCTGTTGCTGGCTGGCTCGATCCCTGGTGCGCCAAGGGACTGGGCGACGGGTGAGAGGACCCTTGTCGGGGTGCTGGCTGGCTGACGTGGTACCAGCTTGCTGCATTACCTGACGTATAGTAGGCTGGTGGAGGAATGTCACGATGTGGGACGTCTGCGGTGATTCCTCGCTGAAACATTCTGACGTCCGGGGTCACCCATGTGGCGAGACTACATCTCCAACAGCCTGACTAAACTTTCTAACGTCTGGGATAATAATATGGCAAGATGACCCATCCGGGGTCACCCATTCTAACGTCCGGGGTCACCAATGTGGCGAGGCGAAGAAACCACACGTTGCTGTGCTAGTGGTGCTCTTTACTCTTCGCATGCCATCACAAAACTGATACAACAAAGTCCAAAACAGCAAAGACAAAGCCAACAGGTTCAAAGCATAAAAGGATCATAGCGACATGCCTACTGGGTGAGAGACATGGTCCTAGTGTCCGCCACAATACCACAATAAATGTAGAAAAAGGTCAGCTTTGGCAGGTCACTGAAAGAGCTCAAAAAGAGCTCTGGTTTTGCTGGCATTACGCTGTCATTTATTTTCATCCTTCTATGTTTGTGTCTATATGCATCCCTCGATCCACTATTTGTAATTGCACCTTTAATAGCAAACCATAAACAAACACACCATTATTAACCCCCTTGTTCCATTGAGTCAAGTGTGCATATTGGCAGACGTTTGGTAAGGCTCCCATTAAATATTATATTAAAGTGGACGAACAGAAAAAGCGCAAACATTAATGGCTGATATTTTTAACCACTAACTCATTGATTGCAAGCCATTTGTGTGATTTACATGCAGAACACCTACCTAGCACTGAGTGTCTGGATTGTTAAGACATAAAAAAAAAGGATGTCAATGGCAGAGGATGAGTTAATGGCAGTGTGTGTAAGTCTAGCTTTACTGCCTTCTTTGTGGCATGATAATGACTCGCTTGATATGCACAGCTATTTATATTTTTACTTAATGGAATGCATCGCAGCTAACTAAAATTGTCTTAAGTTCACTCGCCACTATTGAGTTTGCACATGGCTGCTGCAACCTTGGTACAGCTCATGATTAAGGAATGTCAAGGCGTTGTGTTATTACTCTTCACTTGTTCGCTCTCCTGCCCCTCAGTCACTATTTACATGTTACGCTAGCTGGGTTGCTGAAACAAGCCGGCCCATATGTCTCTCTCAGCCCTCCCCTCCACTGAATAATTTAGCCCAACAGCCATTCCTATAAAAACCCCATCTATATTAATGAGCTACCTCCAAGCGTTTGCATCATTGCGTGGTGGTTGCGGTCCCTCCATCATCGTAGAGCTGTCATTGAAGGCTCACTCAGTAGACACATTGTCAAAGGAGATGTACAGGAGATGGCTGTGGTTTCATGTAAAATGCACACATTCCCCTTGATGTCAGACAAACATATACTGTACACACCGGAGGTGGGCAGGTCGTCAGTACAAAACCAACAGACAGACGAATTTGGCTTTCAGCTTGCGCACCTGAGGTTTAAATTTAGTTGAAGGCCGAGTTGTAAAGAGTACTGTACAATATATCTTTTCAGAGGTATTATTTTTAGTGGGATGATAGAATTTTATTATTCGGGGGTGTTGATGATGGGAGTGAGCCACAAACCAAGGATTTGCTGACGGAGCCACGAAAGGACAATTAAAATCGCTGGCTTGTAAAGATGGCGGACAGACGATGATCGAAGGCAGGCAGGGCAATGATGACTGACGGACCGGCACAAAAAATGTAAAATTCCCACCTCAGGTACACACGCACACATCTTCATTCCAACTGTGAGAAATTCTTCGCCATTTTTGCTTCTGCATGTTGCCACATCTTTAACCTGTGTGAAGTTTGAATTTTTATGCTCGTATGAGTTTTGTCTAAGTACTCTGATGGGTCTTCGCATATCCCAAAAACACGTGCCTTAGGTTCGTTGAAGATTCCAAATTTGCCATGTGCACAATGATTGACTGGAAACCCATCCTAACATATTACTCCCTCACCCACAGTCAGCAGGAAAATGATTCAGATCACCCCTAAACCAAATGAGGACCAGGCTAATAAAAAGTACTGTATATTGTTTTGCCAGGACAATCTACATGTTACAATGCAACGATAGTCTCTGGACAGACAAGACCACTAGAGATATTTGGTCGTTATAAACTGTGCAACTGCATTCGGCATATAGCAAACAAAACACCTTGTAACACGTGCCTACTGTCGAGGGGGGGCTGAGCCCCACAAATGAGGACAGTTGAAAATCAGGCTATATAATCCTGTTCCAAAAAGCATGCACGCAATTCAACAAATAAATGGCAGAAAAAGAACCAATGTACTGGAAAATCCTGATTTTAATCTGATTAAATGTTATGACTACAAACAGCAAGAGGACTTGAAAGTAGAAAGCAAACAGAAATTTAAGATAAGAGCAATAAAAGAAGTGCCAAAGAGCTTCAGATTCTTCACCATTCTATTTGTTAGAATAATTATTGTTAGAATAGTTATAGATATAGTGATTATACATTTGCTACAAAATATTAATGCTCGCAATGAAGAAATGCTTTGCTGCGTGAATGAATAAACACATACTGAATGATAATAATGAATGAATAAAACTGCTGATGTACTGCTAGGTATGTTGATGGTACGCTGGGAGAATGAGTGCACTGTTTGTGGGAAAAGAACTGTCTCGTCATTGTTTTCTTTCAAGCAGAAGGAAGGCCGCTCAAGCCCGCCAGTCGGAGCGTTCCCACACCTGTGACTCTTATCGATGTTTTTGCTATGCATTATCAGAATGTTTCGCTACGTATTTTTTCATACATGCATTAGTTTCTCACCCACATGCTCACACATAGAAGGACAAGTACACAAGGTCCCGGCCATAGACTTGCGTTTTTCCCTGCCCCTTGAGGGCCGGGACCTTCATGTAGTTAGGGATCTCTGTAACAAATAAAAGTAAGGGGAGTCGGAGAGATTGGCGGAGCGCAGTAGAATTGTCCTTGGCCGGTTCCTCTTCGCTCCCCTCATGCATGAGTTGGGAAGATTGCCTTGTCTCCTTTTTTGTGTACAATTTCTTACAAATGTCTGACAAATGAACCTGACATTATTATAGACAGTAAACTACCTACGTTTGGTGAACATGAGGTGAACGCTGGAGTTCACACAAATACAGCAACCATTTCCAGAGCTGTCATTTGTTGTTACAAACTCAATATTGAATCAATATTTTCAAGACCGAATTACCAGTAAACTATCCAAAAGAGATTTACAGACCTCGGTGGATTCACCAAGTGCTAAAAGCAAATTAAAGTACTGAAATTATAATGGCAAAAAGAAATTCCACATGTTAATGGTGGATTAGTAAAATACTAACTTAAAAGGCTATTTTAAATGGGTATTTAATAATGGATTTCATTCGTCATCATTGGAACATCAGCAGCCTAAGATAATTTGTTGCCAGCATTACCCAGCATTGGCGATTTAAGGCAGGGGTTGTAAAGAAGAACTATGACTCATATAGGGGAAGATATATGGAAAAGAGGGCTGCACGTGACAAGAGGAGCTCGGCCCACCCTTATTTATGACTGCTTAAAGGCCACAGTTGATGAGAATGGGTCAGTGCTTGATTAGAGAATGATCCTGTTATTGTGACCTGCGACAAGATTTGATGAGTGAGGGAGAGCGAAAGTGGCTTCACATTGGCAAAACAGTTTACATTTTATTCATCTGTCCATCCATTATCTTAATTGCCTATCCTCATGAGGGTCTCAGTTGTGCTGTAGCGTATCCGAGCTGTCTTTGTGTAGAAGTCGGGGTAAACCCTGAACCGGTTGCCAGCCAACTACGGGGCACACAAAGATGAACTACCAGTCACAATCACACCAAATGACTATGTAATGTGTTCATTATACCTACCATGCATTTGATTGTAGGCCGTAATATATATATATATATATATATATATATATATATATATATATATATATATATATATATATATATATATATATATATATATAAAATATGATGTTGCTTACTCCGGAAAATAGTCTGAACTGTAACGCGTCACTCAGATGCTGGTCTCCTATTGGTCTGCGTTACGACTCCCAAACTCCCTAAGATACTGGTCTGTTAATGGTCGGCGTCACAGTGAAAATGGAGGCATGCTACGGACTGGATCTCATTCTGAACACTTAAAATAAGGTTTTATTGTGCATTTTACTGCTTAATTCAACTTTGAATGGGTTAGCCATGGGTCCCAAGATTGCTTGTGATGTTAAAGAGAGAAGTAAGAAGATGATATATATGGAAATGAAGCTGGAGTTAATAAAGAAATACGAAGAAGGCTAAGCTAGACTAGCCTAGGCCAAGCCACCCTCACTAGGGAATATGGCCATAAAAAGCTTGTCACATAAAGGTAAATAAATCCTTTCTATATTTTTACTGTACACCTGCAAGAGTAAAATGCAGAGGGATAACAAAACTACGAACAACTTTCATTTCAAAGAACTGACTCTCACATTTTTTTCTTGTGTTCAGTCACACAGTACGAGACTTTTATTAGGTTGATTGTGAGTCAAAAGATTTCATCTGCATAATGGCCGACAGCTATTGCCCTGATGTCTGACATGAATGGCAAGAACAGGAAATCTACTGGCATCATGTAGAATTAGCATTGAAATAAATCCACATAAGAAATAACCTGCCTCTCTATTATTGCAATGTATCTAACTTAATTATTAAATGATTTGGACACAAACCTGGAAGAGGTTGATTTGATTTTTAGCAGTGAATGTCTGAAATATATATTTTTTGCGTTGATCCACCTGGTGTGATGCTCTGTTATGATGGTTTTCTGATGTAATTGGCATCGACTTAAACTCACTTGTTGCTTGTGTCCTTTTAGTCCAACACACCCCGCAAGCATCATTGGGACTTCAGCACTCAGGACCCTGTCAAAAGGTTTTTTGTGCCAGACAGAGACTCCACTCCTCAATTCTGCAGTGGACCCATGAATACTGGCCTGCCACCCAGGGGTCATTGATCCATCTCTCAAATGTGACTTCCAGTTCCCAGACAAACCAGTAGTCCATTACGTTACCTTGTTCGCGTTACGTTTGCAAAGGTTGCAGAGCTTCCATATACTGGCCCAGGGGGTCAGAGCCACCGGCTCCACACCTGCGTTCCATCAGCCAGCAACCCACTATTTTAAGTCCAACTAGAACTGAATGGTGAGTTCGGATTACCCTCTCAACCTGTTGTTTAATAATCCTTGTTGTTTCTATGTTCCAAGTCTTTTCTTTGTTGCCACCTCGTTTGATACTTAGCGTAAATAGGGTTCGCAATTTCTCTGTTGCTTACTTGAAGCACCATCTGCGTTCCTCTGTTGCTACTTTGTTGCATTTTCCAGCAACTATCCTGTTTTTCGTTGCTACTTGAAAGAATCTTGGCCTTTGACGTAATTCTGTGTTTGCGCCCCCACCCCACCTCACCCCCTTTGAATCTTCACATTGGCTGGTTTTCCCAATGTGTCTTTCAAACACCTGGCGGTCCAGAAATTGGGCAATCTAAGAAACAAACGTTTCTGTTTGGGTCCAATGACTATTCATCCGTGACGGTACCGTTCATCAAAGGCGCAAGGTTCACACAAGGTTCTCCCCTGCCTTGTATTGTTATAAAGCCATAAATAATTAAAATTAAAATTCTAAGGCTATCTCTAATCTAACATTATCCCTCTCCAATACAATCAAAGCAGCTATCTTAAAATGTAAGTAGGAGTCTAGCTGTATTAAATGTAAAGTTCATGAAATATATTTTTCAAAATGTAAACGCAACCAATGTATCCTTGTAAATGCTATAAATAGTGTAATAATTAAAGAAAACTTACTTAAAGGAAGCAATGTGTTTGATCCAATTAAATAAACCACAGATATGTATCAAAATTGGCTATGGAACATCGATGAACTATAATAAAAGAAAACTGACAAACGTGTCATAAATAATGGTTTGGATGGTCATCATTTGTCAATAAATATGCATAAGTGATTGCAAACATTGGCCATGAACCCATGTTTACTATTATGCAAAAATAATAGGAAATAATCTGATAAGTTATTTCAGATCATTTGACGGCCGGTATTTCCGATTTATTGCTGGTGAAGGCCAGCTAAGGCTATCTTTACTCCTTGTTTATGAGTGACTGACAAGTCCGCAGCTGATGCACTGATTCCCCGCACAGAGCAATCTACAGAGAGGGAGAGAGGCCAGGCAGCCGAGTTAGCACCTCCGTCGCTCCTCTCTCTGGTTCTCCGTAACAGGAATGAAAGCCACGGAGCATGGCATTTCATCAATATAAGGAGAGCGAGCCAAAGGGGTTTAATTCTTAATACCGCTCGTTTATTTGGGATCAAGCTCACTCAAGAGGCTATTCAGATGAATTAGAAGCATGTGGTGGGACAAGGATGGCAGGACATTGGCATAATTGGATACATGTATTTGCGGCTTCTATGGAGAGAGAAAAAAAACCATTGGATGTGAAGTCACTCTCTTCATTTGTAATTTCAGTGGTCCAAAAAAAAGACAATAATGATCTCTATTATGTATCTTTTCATAAAGGTGGAAATGTGTTCCTAGAAAGTGCACAATCTCCATGCAGTTAAAAAACAATGCCCGTGAAGCACAAGTTTACAGACTTAAATGCTCAGTGGGAACAAAGAGTAAAACGTCACTGTTGTCACCGATTGTATTGCATGCAGTCAGGTAAATGCTTTCTAATTGCCTTAGTCCTCCATTAAAGCAAACAAAAGTACCTTTGTTTTAAAACAGGGGAGTAAAGAAAGGAATTATCATCGCAATATGTTCTATGCGACACAAATAGTCTTAACTTTAATTTAAGTTAAGGTTGCGGGTGGCCTTTTTGTCTCGGCACACCAATTTTCTGGGCAGGCTGAGAACTTTGGCCTGGAATTTTGGCACTGCGATGTCATGTTCAGTGGGGTAAGAGGGGTTACTTATTCTTAATTAAACAATTATTTGGAAGACAAGACTACATAGCGCACTGAAGTGACGGTCCTCTTGAGTACAATTTTGCTTTACGTACAAAAAAAGGAGCTTGTTTACATGCCGGTTGAACGAAAGCACAGATAGCTAGGGCCAAACCCCAGCAGGACTTTCACTCTCTATGCCTCTGAAGGGCGGGAAGAAAACAAGTGGTGAGATTCTTATTTGAGAAGAAGAAGTGGGGGTTTTAATGGAGTAAGATTGCCGTCTAAATCATGAATGCGTCTTTAACGTTTTGTAAAACGTAATAGTTAATGCATGTTAATAGGAGTCTAAATTGTGAGGGTATGAAAGTTCAAAATAAATAAGTAAATTGAACATTTATGTTGTTATCAAGAGAGTAATAGCCACATAACCACTACAATAATTAAAATGAACATATTAAAACACTCTACAATTGTAATTAAATCCTCTGTATTTCTTAGTAGGATTCAATTCATCAAAAGTTTTTCAAAAGGAAAGGGTCTTTGTAATCAACTGCAGTGTTCTTTTTGTTTTTTGTTTTTTTCCCAGGAGAGGTCCTGAGCTGTTACTGAAGCTTCAGAAAAGAATCCCATCTTGAAGGCGATTGGCCCAAATGGCCCACAAAAGCTTCATTTGATCATCACTAAAACTAAGCATTCATTATCCCTCACGCTGAAGCATGTTGAGCTGTTGAAAGCTTCGTATTTCATGGCAATGGCGTTCACCATGGCCGTTCTCTGGTTGCGGATACGCATGGTTAAACACGCACTCGTCTTTTTGACAGCAATCTTACTCCATTAGGTGTTCAACATCTTGTTGACCCTGCAATACACAAACATATCTCCAATTTTCAGATGATAAGCAACAGTAGGTGTTTGCCAGCACGAGTGTGTGCTTGTGTTACACAGGCATATTAGTAAGCAATGCTTCGGTATGATAGTAATAGCGTCAGTCAAGCAAAGGCTATGCTCTGACTTGCCGATGCCGATGACGGAGAGGTGTATGGAGGGGGAAGCATGAATTAAGTGGATCAGAAAGCATGTGTAAATCACACTGGATGGAAACACGGATTCCGCAGTTGGCCCCCCACAGGCTGAGAGAGCGCACAGCCAGGGCCTTGCCGCTAATGTGCCAGAAAAACAAACGAGTTTCCAAGGAGAGGACACATCAGAGGAATTAAATATAGTTGCCTCCCATGAAGAAATCTGATCGGCAACTGAAAAAACAACGTTTGAATGGGCTGTCACCCCTTTGCTATAATCGTCTCTTTACATTTTGCAGCCATCGCGCACTGTATACACACAGTGAATTACTATGTGGTGAATGTAACGGTCAGAGTGGCATCTGACCTTGGGGACACAAATGCTGCCTTGTTCTTCAATCGATCTGTCCTTCCTGAAGCCAAGAGAAGAGCTTCTCCCACATAAATGCCACAACCTTGATTATGTAATACATTGTAATACAAGACAAGGGTGTTAGAGCGTTCCGCTGAATGCCTGATCTTCTAATTCCCTAAGAGGGCCGATTGGGCCCCAACTGTGAATTTGTTTGAACATCATGCCACCTTGAAGTTGAATGAGGTGCAAGACATACAGCTGCATTCTATTATGAGTGGCGCGGACCACACAAATAGCAGCAAACTTGTGACAAGTTACCTGACCTTCAAACGTCAAGGTCACAAGCAACTTTTCTTTTGCTCATATCACAAGCTGGAAATAACTGACAAAACTCATTATACAAAAAAAGTAATACGTTGTGCTTAAGGGAGCCAATTGTAAATAGTGATTTTACACCGTGTTTTCAGAAGTCATCTCGACAAACTAAATGATCCTTCCTGTCAACAGGTGTGTGGTGAGACATGAGCCCAATGTCATCAGCAATTACAAACCGTAAAACTAACTTGTCATTAGTAGCTCTTTCTTCTCCTCCTCCCTCATGAGGCTTTTTATCCCTCCTTAGCTCATCTGACACCCCCCCACCCCCCACATGCCCCCCCCCCCCCCACCCTTAATAACAAGTCCGCTGTGAGCATCACCTACTCCAAACAGTGGACACTTCTCCTTGACGAACTCACTTGGTGCTGGCTTGCTAAGTTGTTTTCCCAAAGGATATAACGTCCAATAAGAAGCAACAGGAAGGAGATCTTAGATCACGCCTTTATATCCATCTCAGTGTCAAGCTCAGTGGGTGAGTGGATAACTACTAGGAGAAATAAATTGACTGTGAGCCAATCTTCATGGAAATCTTGGTAGATTGTTGTTTTTTTTGTCAGGTATGATATGATGTTGAGGCAACAAAATTGTTGTTGTTGTTTTTTTTTTTGTTTGTGAGCAAAAATAGTGTAAGCGAAAGTGACCACCATAGGATGCGGCCGACGTTCTGGAAAGGAGTGATTCATACACTTCTTTAAATTTCTTTGCGCTGACCAATCGTTATATCAACAATGTGTTCAAGATGAATCATGACAAGAATTTCCCCTTGGTCTTTTTACTGTCATATGTAAAGTGTGTTTCGAGAATGAAAAAAAACTTGCATCAGGTCTTCCAAGAATATTTTGCAAAGGTGATGCAAGAAGATTAACAAAGGCAAAAATGGTTAGCGACATGCCATTATTAGTGGTGTGAATGGCTCTGGTTGTGAGTGTTTGACTTCTTGGAATGGAACTCTCCAAGTGACAATGGTGTGCAGTCAGACTCCGTGTCACCGCATGAAGTCACAACAGGGTCATAGCTAACAATAGCTAGAGAGGAGAAAGAAGACATTGCCTCTCAATATCTTCATTACTTATTTTTAGTTTTCACTTACATCTTAAGTGTGGAACTAGCATTGTTTGAATCTTGAATCTTCAATTGAAGCCTTAAATAAATGATCAGGTATTGTTTTTGAAATGTTTTATTATCGTGGATAAACCCCATGAGATGCACATCTTGTTTAGAAGGGGAAGAATACTTTCTCATCCTAGCATTCCTCCTACATTCCAAAAACATACATGGCAGGTGTATTGTTGGACACTCTAACTTGTTCCTAGATGTGATTGGGAGCGTGAATAGTTTTTGTGCCATGCAATTAGCTGGCAACCAGTTCAGGGTGTCCCTCACCTAACTGCCCAAAGAAAGTCAGGATATGTACCAGTAACCCGAATGAGGACATGGATAATGGATGGATGGATGATGCATTTTCCAAAAAATCAGGTTAATGTCTCCAAAAATGAAAATGGAGTTATTCATATATTCTAATTCTATGATTGTCTTTAAAAATGATATAAAATAAATGGTGCTTAATCAAAACTGTGAAGTTGCAGTAATTCGAATATTGCCAATTGAAAAAATGTTTCGACACAGCCGTCTTTCGTTAATAGGTTTAGTTGAATATTTTCTTGAGTTTGTTTTTTGTTTTCTCTTGCTTTTAAGTGGAACCAATCCATCAGAGTTCAATCATGTATTGTGAAAAATAAACCAAGTATGATTGTGTGTCTTAAGTATGAGAATTCTTCTGTGGTCATTTTTACAGGGTGGTGGGAAAATGTTGAAACGTTCAAAAGGCTCAGGACGCAAAGTCTGTAAGTCTGAAATTCTTCTGCTTATTTGGTTTGTATTTTTCCCTGCAGCACAGCGATGTGCTCTCATCTCAAGGCACAGTCTTTATTTTCTGTTTGGAAACTTACAATTCGGATATTCAGTTTAAATTGCATTCGGACAGGCACGTATGCCATTCCAAATGTGAGAATATCATGTTAGATAAAGGCTGATGGAACAGTCGCGAAAAAGGAAGCTACAACTGGATTGTACAACTGGATTAGCTCAGAAGTATGAAAATGTATATGTGAACCTTTAGATTCCACATGAAGTGAAATCAAAGCCTAAAAAACAACCTCTACATCCACATGACATTGAAAGCAGCATTTGTGCATTTGCGCTCGCAGGCGTTTTAGCCAGCTAAGTGGAGTCTTCACTCTCAGGCTTTAACAATAAACTGACAGCGAGAAGAAAACATCCCAGGATTAAGGTTGCCTGCCTACTGGCCTTTGCTGCGACCCTCCCAGTCCTCAATTTGTTTTGGGATCTCTGTGCTTTTCCATGTTACGCCTGACTGCCTTCCACTGGTCACTCATGCCTCACTCTAAAGATTTTTCCAAAGTATATCTTCTCATGCAGTCGTTTGAGAATTCCTTGGGTTACTTTGCATTTCTGTGGGTGGGAAGATTTTTAGGCGTTACATGTCATTCCCAACAATCAATGCAGTTTTACATGTATATTTCATTCCAACAACTCATTTCACTGTGTGAATTTCATTCTTTAGGTTTCTCTCTCGTCCATCAATACATTCAACATTTTAACGAGAAAGCTGGCAACAAATCAGGTAAAACAAACAAACCAGTAGCGCTGTTGTTGCAGACCATCATCACATATTATGACAATCAACAGCAAATAACAAAGTTGGATTTTCTAGTCTCTATCCACCTGTTGTCTTTCCTGAACAACAAGTAAAGAAACTGAACTCAACACACTTCTGTTTCTTCATTTCTCTTGAACTTTTGTCTGAGTCAAACTTATCAAATATCTAAAGCTAGCCAAATATCTAGTCCTGCATGAAGGATTTGAATTTCTTGTGGTTACCAATAAAATACAGCTTAGTCAATGCTTTTTAGAGACATGTGAGTTTAAGACCTAAAACAGGCTCAATTAATCATTGTAAATTATTTACATATTCTCCATTATTTATACTAATGCAAATTATGACAGATGCACCTCGTGCACAACACAATTTACATCAACTTTTATTTTATTCGGTCCTACTAAACTAAATAAGAGAGCCTTTAGTAGGCACAATTGATTTAACTTTGAGCTAACTTGACCCCTACGTACCCAACCAACTGAGAACCTCAATCAAACTATAACCACATTAATTCAAAAAGGACATTTAATTTATCTGCTGGCCTACATGCAGTAGAATTGGACTGGTATGGAGGTAAATTAAATACCCTATCTAAGATCCTCTGATTGGCATTTCTGCCATGCGGTGTTGAAAAGAGCAATGACTCGCTCATGAGATAATTTTCTGGTGTGTTTTGACTTTACGGGTGTCTTCTTGGAATCACGTAATTCTTTACCGCCGTCTTTGTTCAGCTTCGATCCGCAGAAGGTCTAAGATTCCTGGGGTGGTCATCACACAATATACAATCAGTATACCAGAGGGAAAAAGCGTCCCAGATTTCAAACGGAAACTAAATCCAATAAACGTCCAAGAAGGTGAGTATCTTTTTATAATATAAAAGTTGTTTGTAACAGTAGTTGTCTAACAATCAACTGCAGCTACAGCTTGTTATCATGACAAAAGAAACTAAAACTCGTGTTCCTTAGGCAAATCGGCTGTTTTCAAGGCTTTGATAGTAGGAGAGCCCAAACCTGAAGTAACATGGAAGAGAGTAAGAGGCAGCATTCTAGACAAAGAGAAATATCAGAATAAATATGACGAGTCAACGGGGGAGTATATATTGGAGGTGAAAAAATCATATACAATCATAAACTCAAATTTGCTTGTTTTTTTTGGGTCATTTTTGCAAGGCGTTTGTAACATTTTTGTGTTCCTGTAGGTTCGTGCTGTAATGAGTGCAGATGCAGACACATATAAATGCATTGCAGTGAATGAGTACGGAAAAGCTATTTGCTCTGTGGCCCTTAATGTGGCAGACCGTAAGTTACATATACGGACTACTCTTTAAACATGTAGATGTTTCGTGTTTTGCATGTTTCTAATTCCATCCATAAAGTGTACCTTTCCATTTAGCTGCAGAAACAATAGACCATACCTGCTTAAAAATGTTTTCTTATGTTGTTGTTTCGATTCTAGTCGTAACCGATCCATCAGATTTCAGAAAATTGCTGAGAAAGACAAACACAAAGTAAGACTGCATGAATGGTGTGTCCGAAAAATTCCAAGACCTACATCACAAAAGATGGATTTTTATTCCACAGGGCAAATTATTAGCTCCTAAATTTAACTTTGATAATGCAGTGATTCCCCCTATTTCGCGGTTAATGGAGGCTGTCAACCCCCCGCGAAGTAGGGTATCAGTTCCTAGATTTCTATGTACGTATTTCTATAGCTGCAGTAATCATAAACAATCCTTTTTTTTTTTTTGTATTTTTTGCGTATTTATTTTCCTTTCCTTTATTATTTAACATTACATTATCCTTATTAACGTTATTGTATATTCATTAAATAACTAATATTACTTAGTTTGTTGAGAATTTGTTCTCAGGACTGGTTATCTGCACCAAAACTCCGGTGAAAGAGTACACAAGTCATCACGTTGAACTTCACATTTATTTTGGCTCATTTAAGGTGTATCATGTAGTACCTGTTGAATAATAAATCAACAACAATCTTAAAGTCAGTCAACTAACATATAAACACTTAATCTATGAATTCACTGTATTTTTAGCTTACATTAGCGGGTTAGCAACAACTACTAACTATAAAGTGCAACCTCTACACAAACGAACACATACACAGAATAAACACTCATCGCTTACTAAACATAGGCAGTAGCGTGCGTTATCAACATAAATGATAAACTAAAAGTATGAGCTTACGTAGTCATTCACTATGTCACCGTAACCAGCCGAATGACTCACAGAGAACGTAAAACAGGAAACGGAAATGCAACGCGACCCGACAAATTAAAAGAATAAATTTCAAAACAAGATAAAAAAAACGTCACGAACTCTAACGCTTGAAGAATTCTTAACATAGTTATTAACTAATATTACTTCGTTGTTTAATGAATACAGTACTGTATATTGTGCTTTTTTCATTTTTGCACATTTATTAAGTGATTTTTTTTATTTAGAAATATTTTTAATTTTTCCTGTAAAAAAAAAAAAAAAACACGAAGTACTGAGACCACGATATCTGAGACCGCGAAGTAGGAGGGATCACTGTACTCTAGACTAGACTCATTGGTGTCTAACATGTCCTGGAACCAATATATATATTTTGTTGTTGTTGTTGTTGCTGTTGTGGACTCATTTAGTTTGTAGCTATCAAGTGTCTATGGCACAAAATAACATTTCCATTACTCATAGTATTTTAGAAGAAAACCAGACAGAAAAAAACAAAGAAAGAGACGACAGATATCGTGACACTCTGGAGAGGGACTATGAAGGACTGGGGACAAAAGACATGCACTTGATGCACATGAAAATGGAGGAGAAGAGGCAACGTGGGCTGAAATGTCAGGTTTGAAATCAGTTGATTTCCAGTTCCTTAAAGATTCACCCAAGATGATGCCACTGCTGTATCTTCACCGACACTATTATTATTGTTACTTAAAGTAATTATGTTTGTTTCTTCCAGAATGGAATGAGTCTTTCTGATGAAGACTTGGAGCAAAAAAATGGATTTGTAAGTGGCGGCTGTGCAAAGGATGGTGAAAACCTCACAAGTACGTGAAGCGTTAATGCAACATTGAACAAATAATTATAATATGAAAACAAGTACCAGCACATGTATTTATTGATGGCAACGGGCATATGCTAAACGCAGTGTTTTAAAATAGATTTTCAATTTTCACTCAGTAAACCGTAGCATCCACAAAATTGGATGCATGGGCATTACGTGATCTTCCTATAATGGAGAAAATCAAATGTTGGTTGTTGATTTAACAGGAAGGCAAATTTGTTCATGATGGGAACATTACCAAGTTGCTGATTTGATTTCTTCAAGAGCGTGTCAAGAAAAATGCATTGCTCATAGTCACTTTTCAACAAAAAAAACTATGTTTGTATTGCACCCACCGGTGGGGTCTCTGCACTGCAAACTTTTTTTTTTTTTTGCCAGTATCCTGCTCCTGGTAGATTTGCTCGGCAGCATTTTTAAAATTACTGTATTATGGTGTATGTTTTCAGTTCCCAATCTGGACTTTGTTGTTAAACTTCAAGAGGCAGTAACAGAAGAGAAAGACAGCGCACTGTTTGAATGTGTCCTGACCCACCCGCTGCCTGAAATCACGTGGATGAGCAAAGGCAATGTGCTGGAGGACGGGGAAAAATATAAAATCAGTGTGTCGGATCACAAAATGATCCACAGGTTGCTGATCCAAGACTGCTCGGAGCAAGACAGAGGCGTCTACTCAGCTGTAGCCGGAACTGCCTCATGCAATGCTGCATTAGATGTAGAAGGTGAAAACTTGAAACACAAATGCGCTGTCAGTATTTGAATGAAACATAATTGTGATTTTTGTTCTTTAACATTGTGCCTCAAGCTGACCTCGAGGCAGCTGGCAAAAAGAAAACCGGAGGAGCTGGGATAGACCTTGAGGAAGTGGTCAAGCAGCAACAAATCAAAAACCAAGAAGAAATGGAGAAGGTTTTGGAAGCAAAACATCACAGAGGGGAACTGACAGAGCAGAGGACATTATCCGCCAATGGAAAAGATGGAGAAATTATTTCCCTGACCGGTCCCGTCAAATGTAGTGGGAATAATGTGCGTGATCCAAACATTAATAGCGAGTCAAGTCATAAGTCAATGCTCAATGCACTATCTTCACAGCAGGTAGCAGGTGGTGAGTTCAATTTTGCATTGTATTGCCAATTCCCAAAAGAATGACCAAAGTCATTTCGTATTTTTGTTCTTTTGTTGTTGTCTTGCTTCCAGAAAACACAAAATATTAAATCCAATGACTGAATGTGTAATAATAGGAGCAAAATCTACTCCTTTTCATCTATGGGACAAGTACGGCCATTTTGGCACTTGCTGTTGATGAAGTTTATATATATATATATATATATATATATATATATATATATATATATATATATATATATATATATATATATATACACACACACACATAGAGAGAGAGAGAGAGAGAGAGAGACCTCTTTTAAAATCATAAGAATATTTTATGGCAGCATTACGTCAAGTAACAACTGTCATACAGCCTAAAATGTAACATCTAGTAACTATGATTTGATTGAGCCAATTAGTTGGCTTTATGAAGCAACTTGATGACATCGCCGCAATCTCATTGTCCTTATGCTAAAAACCTGTTGTATACAGATGAAACTGGAACAGAAAAATTGGCGGGAACCAAAGACAGTGAAGCAGTAAACAAACTGGAGGAAAAAACAGAGCTTGCATTACAAGGTAACGTTGAGTAACAAAGTTCTTCTCAAATGTTTTACACCAGAAACCTCATGAAAAAATGCTTAAGAGTTTTAAAATGTTAATGAAATTATTACTATTTTTGAAAGTCACCGTAACTTCTCATGTTGAGGCTTTGAACATTAACACAGCGTCTACAATAAATGAAGGAAAATACTAAAAGTTGGGGCAGTGAATCCTTTTTATACCACTGAAGTGAGCCCAAGTCCCACGATTAGCATCAAAAAATATGACCATTGTTAATATCTCGTTCATGGCAACTGGCAATGGTTAATTGTCTCGGTAACAGGCATCATCTTTGTGTTGTTTTTTTTCTGTGCAGAAGGCAGTGACACATGCGATGGTGACTTAAATGAAATCGATACGAAATGCTCACCAAAAAAGAAGAAATGTAAGTTTGGTTGGGCACAACTGACAACGATCAAGTTAAGAAGCCTTTTTATACCCACTCTATTTATACCATATAATGATTGCAATGTTTATTTACAAATATTGTCAAACCCTGACATTTGGAAGTTGGCTACCCTTATACTTGCGGAGATATGTTTAAGCAAACGTTAACACCCAAATTCATTTGTCTGAGCGGCTCTGTTGCTGATTAAGATGTTTGTATCTCTGTTTTTGGATGGCAAGTACCTTTCATGTAACCCATGAATCACGTTCAATCTTTTGTCTTTATAGATGAAAGTTTATTCAATGAAGAAAATGAGACTGAAGAAGTGGTCGGCCTTGCCGTGCAACCGAGGCGGAAAAGAATTGGCCCACTGATAGAAGACACAATCATCGGTATTATGCAAATGAGCTTTCAATGAGAAAGGCAGCAAAAGAGCTTCAGTTGGTGCATTTGAGCTTTGGTTTTAATCACTTAACCATAGCTGAGATTAAATGTTCTAGTTCATTCATGTTGTATGTCGTAGAGGCGTTTTAAATGATTCTTTGTAAAATGTTGTCACTTGTTAAGTAATGGTCATACACACCAGTCATTCATTAAATTCTATTTGTACATTTATTAGATCCAGGAGTTCAGTTCATCTGGGGATTGTCTGACATCAACGCCATCATCGGTGAGAATGCTGAGCTAAACTGTAAACTCAGCAAGGAAGACTGTGAGGGAGTTTGGTTCCGAGATGGCGAAAAGGTCAGGCGTTGGCTCGAACGTCTTTGTCCCGAAACGTCCCTATAATAACACTTTTTTGGCAATGCATCTTACGTTAAATTGAAAATCATACACAGAATATATACTGTACATTCAGCATTTGTTGAAACCCAATGCTGCTCGGAGAGAAAGTGACCAAATCATTGACAGCAATCTCTCATTTATAGCTTGATCGTAATTAATTTCTTAGTCGATTTCAGTAGTAAGATTTGCCTGCTTACGGATATGTACATACAGGCTTACATACTTATATAAATAATAACAACGTATATGTGTCGGGCTCTCATTTGCCTGCATCCCTGCGTCCTAGATGCATATTTTTTAAGAGGGACGCATACTTTCAAATCGCTGTGCGTCTATTGGACACATTGTTCTTTTACACCAAAATATGAATCATTGTCCATCTAGCCTTTGATTCAGTTTTTATCAAATTTGACCACTTACAAACAAATGTTTGTAAAAAGGCTTGAGAAAAAGAACAAAACAGACATGTTGAAACTAAAAAAATAAACACCCAAAGTAAAAAGCGGACTTTTCTACCAAAATGGACTAAGTCATGTTAATGGTTATGATATTAAATGATGACTGATGCTACAGTACATGTAAGTTCATTCTATTAAAGTATTTCACACAATTTTATGGTGACCATTGTTAGTATTTAATGCTAGTTTTTCCTCACGTCTTGTAAATGCAGTTTGAACCTTACACTTACTTTGTCCTATTTTTTGTTCAATTTTTGGGACTCCAAACATTCCTGCTGGGACCAATAACTTTCTGGTATGGCACGTCCTGGGGACCCTAAAATATTTTCATATATATATATATATATATATATATATATATATATGGGTGTGTGTAGAAATTTGAGATAGTTTGGAATAAAATGTATATTAAAATAAAGATTCGAGTTTATTTTCATCTTTTGATTCCAACCTAATGTTTCTTGTCAACAGCAAAAATAAAGCCTGATTGTGTGAAAAACGGTGTGAAAATTCTGACAGTAAATGCTTTGTTTTGTTTCCGTGTCACCTCTCAGATCATCACTGGTGACACATTTGTAATATCTCAAGATGGTGCAATTCATAAATTGCTCATCATGAAATGCCAGGAGGAGCACTCTGGGAAATATCGTTTTGAGGCGGACAATCGTAAGACAGAGGCAGTGGTCAACGTCAAAGGTTTGAAGACTCATCAAAACAACAGTCAAGCTTGATAACAAAAGAGTGCAACACCTTCATGAGTTAAAACTCTCCCTATTCAGATCCTCCAAGGTTTGATCCAGAAGACCTCAGTGCATTCACAGAGCCCTTGAGGATTAAAGTAGGGCATAACGCAGTTTTTAAACTAAACTTTCTCGGCTTTGAGCCCATTAAGATCCAATGGTACAGAGAAGGAGAGGAGCTTCACGATGACGCCAGCAGCACCAGGATAGATAAATCGGCCAATCACAGCCGCCTGCTGCTGAACAGATGCCAGAGGCGAGACTCTGGAGAGATCAAGATCAAGCTTAAAAATGAGCATGGCACAACTGAGGCTATAACACAGCTCATTGTGCTTGGTGAGCCAACGATTCAGTCGGAATCATTACACATTTCAAACAATTTTTCAATACCGACTTACCCGTTGAAGGAAGTCAAAGAACGTGGCACTTTGTTTCAGACAAACCCACTACGCCGTTGGGTCCAGCAGAGATAACGCTCAGTTCAGCAACATGCATTGAATTTAAGTGGAGGCCTCCAAAGGACGATGGCGGTTCGCCTGTTAAAAATTACATCATGGAGCGACAACAGATTGGAAGAAACACTTGGAAGAAAATAGGGGAGGTCCCGGGCGTGCCCTTCTACCGTGACACTGATGTGGACCGTGGACGCAAGTACTGCTACAGAATCCGAGCTTTGACCTCAGTGGGTGTGAGCGAAGTGATGGAGACGGAAGACCTCCAAGCTGGCATACTGGGTGAGACTAAATGGGACGACAGACTTTCTTGTCGTCAAATATGGTGTGCTGGTTTTACATGAATAATTATGCAATCCTGTAATGAGTAACAAAAAGTCAGTTGATGGGGTGTAAAAATCAAAGAGAAAATGTAAAGCTATTTAACTTAAAGCCTCATCGTGTAGAATTAAGAAATGCCATTTACCGGAGTTAAAATCCACAGCCAGAGATAGGCAGTCCATCAGCACAGACACCACACGCCCGACACCAGCGCTGCACAGAACTTATTCCTTGGCAAAAATCCGACATTTTCCACACTTTTTCTAAGTTGATCCATGCACATGACGATTAACAATAGCCAACAACACGGCGGTTCGCGAGACAAGGAAACCACAGGGTAAGGTAAATCCATTGTTTATTACATATTATTGATGAATATGTAGCAGAAAATCATTAAAGTGAAGCTTTTATCTTCAAGAATTTTGAAGCTCAAATGTTCTCCCAATCTGTAATGACCCAAGTTTACTGCAATGATGCCTGCAGGTTTATCTTTGTAAAAGATCCAATGGTATTAGGTTCATAAATGAATAAATAAAATTGACTTTGATCATTCAAATGGAGGGAGGACTGTTAATGCTATGTAAGATAGGCCATTAGTCAAATTGCACAGCTAACGTCTAATATAATGCCATGAGGTTATTTGACATCATTTACCGATTGTTTGACGAGCGCTCCTGTTTCCAAAAGGCTGTTACAGTATGATAACACAGAACCAATCGAAACGACATTGGCCAGTTTGTAACAGAGAAAATATCATTTTCACAGGTGAGGAATAAAAGCCGTCGGGTTTTTTTAATGAAAAGTTTGACAGCATAGCAGTACCCTCTAGTGGAACACAATGTCGTTACATTAATACATTCATCTATACATGCATTACATTTTCTTTTTTTATTTCCTGTGAACTGCGCTTTTAAGGGATATTCTGTTTATGTCAAATGATAGTGATAAGACCACGGCTATATGCTATATGTCAAAGGTGATGGATGATGCGCATGTAAATGTGACTTATTTGGAAAACTGTGCAATTAGCTGCACTGAAACCTATTTAAAGCTTGAATGGATGGATTACCGCAAATCCACACCAAACTGTTATGTCTTTTCTTAACTAATAATAATCGCAATTTGTCTTTATTTTCTTTGCTGAATATTTAAGCCTTCCCCAATGCCCCTGCACCTCCAAAGGTAGTCAGTGCCTTTGATGACTGCATCAATCTTTCTTGGACCGCGCCAAGTAATACGGGAGGCTCGCAAATTCTTGGGTATATTGTGGAAAAACGCAAAAAAGGAAGTAATCTCTGGACAGGGGTCAATGCTTCAAATGAGCCAATAAAAGGTTTGTTTTGATCATTCATTTGACTGAACTTGTAAATGTTTGAAAAGCTTACTATAACCGTGTCATTTCTAGAGAAGAAATGTGCAGTGAAGGATGTTGTGGCAGGCATGGAGTATGAATTCAGAGTTCTGGCTGTGAACCTTTCAGGACCTGGCGAATTTAGCAACCCGTGTGACTTTGTTTTCGCACGGGATCCCAAAAGTAAGTGTGGAAGTTGAAAGTGATCTCTGAACTTCTCCGCTGTTGTATTTCCTCTTTCTTTCGTTTGAATTAAAACGGTGCATTGTCATTTGCAGAGCCCCCCGGTAAAGTTATCGGCTTAAAGGTAACAGAGACTTCTTACGGCCACTTTGTCTTAACCTGGACCAAGCCTCAAGACAAACCTGACATACAAGATGAAGCCAAAGGATATTTTGTCGAGATAAGGAATGCGCAGTGCCTAGAATGGTCGCGGAGCTTCACAATCACCACCACCTACACTGTGAAAGGCCTGAGGGCAATGGATATGTACTGGGTCAGAGTCATTGCAACCAATGACGGTGGAGAGGGCCAAATTGAGGAACTGCCCAACTATGTCCTTGCGATGCCTCCCCTTGGTATTCCTAAATTTAACCTGATTTTCCTAAAGAAAAACAATTTCTTGAAGTTCATTTATGCCAATAGTTTATTTCCATGTTGGACTATGTGAATTGCTGAAATCAAAGATTTTTCTTCCCGATTATATGATCTATGCTCTCAATTATCTTAAAACATTTTGATCAACCTAAGTTCCACCATATCTGTTTAACACACGGCCTTTAGAATTCACAACATTGGCTGGCAACCAATTCAGGGTGGGCTGGCATGGTCTCCAGCATTCCTGCAATCTTTGTGAGGATAAGGGATTGAGATGAAGGATGGATGTCTATTTTATTTATTTATTTATTTTATGTGTATGCCTAATAACCAGCATTAGTTTTCACTGAGTTTCTTAGTCTAGCTGTTAAAGGGTTAATTTTGTATTTGTGGAAGATCAAATAAAGAGGGACATCCACCCGTTTACATCCTTTTGAGGTTGGCCATTTTGCCCCATACCCGCTGACTAAAAATGACATCACAGAAGCTCAGGGCTCTTAATGATCAATAACAGCTCACGAGCATCTCGTAATTTGACTTCCCCTTTACATATTGCTTGAATACGTAGCATCTTTACAATGTCCACATAAAGGCAGGATACACCAAATAGATAAAACATTTGTAAAATTACTGAACATCTGTAAGACAAAATGGCATCAATGTATTATTATTGATATTATTGTCATTTTGACTTTAGCACCAAAAATACCTTTTGTTGTTATACATGTACTGTTTATTGTGCTTCAATGAGCTAGACATTTATTTTTCTTTTTATAGTAAGACCAAAGTTCACAAATAAAAAGATGAAAACATTCATGGTGGTGAGGGCAGGAAACACCGTCAGGGTGAACATTAACTTTGAGGTGAGTTTCACTCATTTAATGTGTCTTGGACTTTGAAAATTCTTCTTATTTTTTTTTTTTTTTTTTTTTTTTAAGGCTTCCCCACCGCCAGACATTATGTGGCTCAAAGACAACGGGCCAGTGCCCAAACGAGTGACAGTGAGTAACTCAGACGGCGCTTCACAAATGTTGATCCCTTTGTCGGAGCGCTCTGATTCGGGCATCTACTCCATTTTGGTGAAAAATCTGGCAGGACAGGAAACCTTCAGTACAGAAGTTAGGGTTACAGGTAAAAAAAATTATGCTGTATGGCAGCACGTCTTTGAAACATCAATCAACATCAACATCTGTGCTTGCAGATGATCCTAAGCCTCCTGGACCTGTGGAGGTTGAGGAAAATGTGCCAGGCACAGTGCAAGTGACATGGCAACCCTCTCCCGACGAGAAGCTCGACGACCGGTTGCATTATGCAATTTCAAAATTGGACTCGACCAAACACACCTGGATCACAGTGGCTGACAGACTCTTCAATAACAAGTTCACCGTTTGTAATATCATGCCCGGGAGGGAATACCATTTTCGGGTCTATGCCAAGAATGACATGGGGGTGTCTGCACCCTCCGAGTCACTCACCTGGGCAGTTGGGAGAAAAAAAGGTTTGTATGTCACACCGAGGCACTAAAAATTATGCGCAGCATTTTCGGAGTTTGGCAAATTAGGGCAACTTTGTGATTTTTATGGGAGACTATCATAACCCGAAAGAATGTTTTTTGTTTGTTTTTGAGTATGTACGAATGAGCATGTACACGGGTGGAGTAAGGACCCCAACCAAACACTCGACTAGAGTTCAGTAGCAAAAGTTTTATCAAACAAAAGGCGCACGACAAGCGTAGTGCAAAATAAAAATCCCCAAATGCCAAAGTACAACCAAAATCACATTGTGTAAATCAAAGTGAGACAAAAAGTGTCTATAGTCTTCAGTCCAATCAATGCAAGGCAATGAGGAAACGCAGTCAGCAGAATGACTACAAAACAAAGTAACAACAAAAATGGTCAAACGTGGAAAAAATGTCAAAGAAAAGTACAAACCATAATTCACTCGAAAGAGATGAACTCAGGATTAGACAACTGGGAACTTTACAGAGGCTTCTCGGAGAGTGGCGAAGGAATAACCCGGTGCCGTTCTACTGCTCAGACCGCACTTAATAATGCCATTGATGACAATTTGCAGTAAGGGGCGCGGTCGGTGACTCCGCCCCCTCTAGCGGAAGGCAAAGCACAGTGAGCGGGGAATGTGACATCTTTTAACAATCTAATAAAAGCCCCCCCCCCCCCCCCCCCCCCCCCCCCCCCAGAAAAAAAAAAAGTAGATGTACTAGTACTTTATGGTATCTATAAACAACGACAAACTTTAGGGGTTGAGCGTCAATTAATCGCAAATATCCGTCGGGAAGATCATTTTTGTTAGGTCTGACAACTATAACTAATTTTATGGTGCAGAGTAAATGGACTTTCACCGATATAGTGCTTTTCTGTCTTAGGTGCCCAAAGGGCTTCACTCTGACTATTTACCTACTGTCGATGCGGAATCAGGAGCAACTGGGGGTTCAGTATCTTGCTATAGTATATCTCGACATGGTCACAACCTCTCAGTCAGGAGACGACCACTCTACTACTGAGCCACGAATGCAAATCCCATGACAGTTTTTTAGGTCGTTTTGAGCTATTAGATAATATGAAAAAATCATATGTGTAAATAAAAGACTGCAATGAAATATTTACCAGCCATGAAAAAAAAACTTACATAAAACCAAATGTAAATTGTAACAGCTCATTTTTCTGATGTGGCACATCAGCATTGAAAAAGATCAAATTATTATTTATATTGGTGCACCAGGAAAAACGTTATCGGTTGGTATTACTGTAACTAGTGAATCTAGTCGAACAAATTACATATTGAAACAGCACGAACATGACTTGATGTAAACATACAAAAAATA
The DNA here is from genome assembly GCF_059441005.1 of Hippichthys cyanospilos. Classification (NCBI taxonomy): domain Eukaryota; kingdom Metazoa; phylum Chordata; class Actinopteri; order Syngnathiformes; family Syngnathidae; genus Hippichthys; species Hippichthys cyanospilos. The sequence goes on from NC_142370.1 coordinate 20,620,934, forward strand.
AAAATCATAGAAAGTCTTCGTTTTGCAGAAAAGCTTTCGGTGATCTTACCGAACCGAGAAGAACGAGACCTGCGATGTGCTCCGGACTTCACCGTCCCATTGAAGTTGCATGTGGCACCGAAAGGCTATGAATGTTACATGAGCTGCGCTGTTACTGGAAACCCAAAGCCTAGGGTCACGTGGTACCGAAATCACGTCAGCCTCAACACTAACACCAACTATTACATCTCAAACACCTGTGGAGTTTGCTCCATGTTGATTCTCAGCGTCGGCCCAAAGGATGTGGGAAAGTACACGGTCACAGCAGAGAACACCCTGGGAAGATCCGAATGTTCCACCATGCTCAGTGTCAGAGGTGAGGGCTGCATTCTACAGGTAAAATACGGAAATACGACTTCTTAATTGAGTGTTTGCAAGTAAATAGGTTTCTCAAGTGTAAAATGACACAAGCATTTACAAAAAACGTTTCTGTAAAAAAACGTTTTTGGGACTGACAAAGAAGGCTGTGAAAATATGTTGGCAAGTGAAGTGTAACTCTTGTTTTTTGGGGGGGTGCTGACTGAATTTTGTCAACAATAAAACCTGTGAACCTTTGTGAAAATGATGACAAAAATGCTTCGTATGCATAA